>NW_026732463.1:72500-97500 GCF_028476545.2 Physella acuta | reverse complement strand
GGGAGTCTGTGGAAGGAATGGTGGGAGTCAGTGGCAGGAATGGTGGGAGTCAATGGCAGGAATGGTGGGAGTCTGTGGCAGGATTGGTGGGAGCCAGTGGTAGGAATGGTGGGAGTCAGTGGCAGGAATGGTGGGAGTCAGTGGCAGGAATGGTGGGAGTCAGTGGTAGGAATGGTGGGAGTCAGTAGCAGGAATGGTGGGAGTCAGTGGCAGGAATTGTGGTAGTCAGTGGCAGGAATGGTGGGAGTCAGTGGCAGGAATGGTGGGAGTCAGTGGCAGGAATGGTGGGAGTCTGTGGAAGGAATGGTGGGAGTCTGTGGAAGGAATGTTGGGAGTCAGTGGCAGGAATGGTGGGAGTCAGTGGCAGGAATGGTGGGAGTCAGTGGCAGGATTGGTGGGAGCCAGTGGTAGGAATGGTGGGAGTCAGTGGCAGGAATGGTGGGAGTCAGTGGCAGGAATGGTGGGAGTCAGTGGCAGGAATGGTGGGAGTCAGTGGCAGGATTAGTGGGAGCCAGTGGTAGGAATGGTGGGAGTCTGTGGCAGGATTAGTGGGAGCCAGTGGTAGGAATGGTGGGAGTCTGTGGAAGGAATGGTGGGAGTCTGTGGCAGGAATAGTGGGAGTCAGTGGCTGGAATGGTGAGTCAGGAATGAGGTAGTGTCAGAAATAGAGAGAATCAGGGGGAGGAATTATGTGAGTTAAGGACTGTAGTGGTTTGAGTCAGCAGCAACAATATTGGGAGTCAGAGACTGGAATGTATGAGTCAGTAATAGAGATAGTGAAAATAGACATGAATTGTGAGGATTAGTTGGTAACAGAAAAGGTGGTGGTCATTTAGTGACAGTAATGAGGAGTCTGTGGCAGAAGGAATGGTGGGTGCTAGTTTCAGGATTTGCAGGGGGTTAGTAAGTTGCAAATGGGACGGAGTGGTCTATCTGTAGAGAGCTGGACTGCTAACCCCTTTGTCTCGAGTTCGAATCTGGGTTCAAGTCTGTGAACCGTCCTTGAGTCTACCCAACTCTGATGGGTACCTAACTCAAGTTAGGGAAAGTAAAGGCGGCTGGGCATAGTGCAGGCCACACTATCTCTTCATATGCCGAGGTCACAGAAACAAGTGAACTCTACTTCAATGCCCCATAGACCGGCAGGTTTGAAAGGAAAACTTTTATTTTAGTAAGTTCCAAGTATTGTTGAAGTCAGGAAAACAGGGTTGTTAGTAATTTGCAGGTATTGTTGGAGTCTGTTAGTTACAGAAATGGCCGGGGGGGGGGGGGGAGGGTAAGTAAGCTGCAAGTATGTGTGAAGTCTGTTAGTAATATGAATTGCAAGGGGTTAGTAAGTTTAAAGTATGTTTGGAGAGTGAAGGTAACAGGAATGTTAAAATTCAGTTATTGGTAGAAATAGAGGAAGTATGTGGTTGAAATGCTGTGAGTTAGTGATAGAAATGAAGATAGTCGATTAATTAAAGGAGTGGCTAGAGTCAGTGAAAGAGATTGTGGGGGTAAGTAGTAGGGATGATAGGGGTTAGTTAGAACCAGGAACGGTTGAATTTAGTTTATGACTACAGTAGTGGGAGTCATTTGCAGTATTGCTGTGCGTCAGTCAGTGGCTGAAATGTGGGGAGTCAGTAACAGGAGTGGCGGGAGTCAGTGGCAAGAATGGTAGGGTCACTTAGTGACAGGTATATGCAGAGTCAGTTACAGGAATGGTATGACTAATCGGCAGAGTTTCTTCCAGGCTCCGCCCCACCCCCCCTTCCCAGAAGAAAGTCTACCGCTCCCAGAACGAGATGGAATTTATATAGAAATCATATACTTTTACTTTTACCAGTGTCGCCCCCCCCCCCCCGAAAGTATTGTGCCCCCCCCCCCCCCCGAAAGTATCAAGTGCCTTCCCCCATCCCAGAAAAATAATACTCGTAACACTGCTCATCGGTCTGCATGTTGAGACTCAGTTAGTGGTAGAAATGGAGGGAGTTATTTATTTGTAAAAATGGTTTGATTCAAGACCTGCTTACAGTATTGGTTTCAAATCATTGTTTTTAGATTTGGTTTTTATGATTACTGGAGCCAGATAAAAAAAAACCAAGCTGGCTTTACCTGATACGTTGAAGGATTTCATTGCCCGACTACACCTGCAGTAAAACGACTTAATGTTCGCCAAAGACAGCCTGGCCCTTAGAAGTGTTAACTTCGTGATCTACAGCCAGGATACAATGGTGTGACTCACAGCCTAGGAGGGTGGGGCGTCACAACAGTGGTGTGACCCACAGTGGTTTGACCCACACAACACAGTGGTGTGACCCACAGTGGCGTGACCCACACAACACAGTGGTGTGACCCACACAACACAGTGGTTTGACCCACACAACACAGTGGTGTGACAACACAGTGGCGTGACCCACACAACACAGTGGTGTGACCCACACAACACAGTGGTGTGACAACACAGTGGCGTGACCCACACAACACAGTGGTGTGACCCACACAACACAGTGGTGTGACAACACAGTGGCGTGACCCACACAACACAGTGGTGTGACCCACACAACACAGTGGTGTGACCCACACAACACAGTGGTGTGACCCACACAACACAGTGGTGTGACCCACACAACACAGTGGTGTGACCCACACAACACAGTGGTGTGACCCACACAACACAGTGGTGTGACCCACACAACACAGTGGTGTGACCCACACAACACAGTGGTGTGACCCACAGTGGTGTGACCCACACAACACAGTGGTGTGACCCACACAACACAGTGGTGTGACCCACACAAAACAGTGGTGTGACCCACACAACACAGTGGTGTGACCCACACACCAAGGCAGTGTGACCCACACAACACAGTGGCGTGACCCACACAACACAGTGGTGTGACCCACACAACACTGTGGTGTGACCCACACAACACAGTGGTGTGACCCACACAACACAGTGGTGTGACCCACACAACACAGTGGTGTGACCCACACAACACAGTGGTGTAACCCACACACCAAGGCAGTGTGACCCACACAACACAGTGGTGTGACCCACACAACACAGTGGTGTGACCCACACAACAAACCAGGTGTGACCCACACATCAAGGCAGTGTGACCCACACAACACAGTGGTGTGACTCACACAACAAACTAGGTGTGACCCACACATCAAGGCAGTGTGACCCACACAACAAAGTAGGTGTGACAACACAGTGGTGTGACTCACACAACACAGTGGTGTGACCCACACAACAAACTAGATGTGACCCACACAACACAGTGGTGTGACCCACACATCAAGGCAGTGTGACCCACACAACAAAGTAGGTGTGCCCCACACAACAAAGTAGGTGTGCCCCACACAACAAAGTAGTTTGACCCACACAACAAAGTAGGTGTGACCCACACCATACAGTAGTGTGACCCACACAATATAGTTAAGTGCCCCACACAACAAAGTTGGTGTGACCCACACAACAAATTAGGTGTGACACACACAACACACTTGCTAGATATCTAGGGAGCAGAAACCCATCCATATCATACAACTGCGGTTATAAAATTTGTTCTTGGATGGATAGGAACTATGGAACAATATCTAAAAAGAAAAGTAGGCTTATATCTGATTCAACCTTCTATATGGTGTTTAAAAGGTTGACACTTTATTCTTAATGGTGTTGAAGGAAATCAATTTCAAACTTACCATTAAGAACAAAGTAGAAAGCCAGAGCTGTTGTTATTATCCTTTAGAGAGGGGGGAGGGCAGCCTGATGTAATTCTTTAAACCTAACTGTTAGTGGTCAACCTCGAGAATATATAACCAACCTAATATATTTGGATAGTGGATGGTGTGGATGTGGTAGAGGGGCTCCTTACTTTTTCCTAGTTCACCTTTAGGTATTCAAATATGCTCTGCAATACCATCAGTACAATTCATGAACAATTACCATTGTTTTTGGATCATATTCAGGTAGCATAGAAATAAAATTATTAACAACACACACCCGCCGTTTAAATGTCATTTTATTCGATCCAAATACACGTTGCCATAAGTATCAACTCTTGAATCTCGTGTAACTATGTCTATATATATATATATATATATATATATATATATATATATATATATATATATATATATATATATATATATATATATATATATATATATATATATGTATATATATATATATATATATATATGTATATATATATATGTATATATATACATATATATACTCACACTTTTATCTTCATCGGTAGTTGAAAAATTCACCTATCCATAAGAAAATAACAAGGTAGACATCATAATAGGCGCGATATAAAACTTCTAATTGAAAATAAAAACACAACCAGCTCCTGTGACGCTTTCGGCACAATGCGACCCGGATGCGGCGATCGTCATTTGAATTGAAGTGAACAACGTAACCAATCGCAATGAGGCCCGACCTAGGGGGGTGGGGGAGGAGGGGGGAAAGACAGACACCTAGGGATTTGAAAACCAACTCGGGCACACAGGGGCATCAACAGAATTGTCTAGTTGCGCTCTACAAGTTTAAGACAATGTTAATCACTTAGATTTTAACAACACGCATATTAACAGCGGCGTTAAATAATTTATTTTATCACAGAGCGGGAAAGCGGTAGAGAGCTAGACTGCTAAGCCGAAGGTATCGAGTTCGAATCTGGGTTCAAGTCAGTAAAACGTACAGAGTCCGACCAGCTCTGATGGTTACCCAACTTACGTTAGAGAAAGTAAAGGCGGCTGGGCATAGTGCTGACCACACCATCCCTTCAACGGGAAAAGTTAATGACGATCAGAGTGCTAGTTTTTCTGGGTGATTTTTTTTTTTTTTGCAAATTACCATTGGAATTCATAATTGGTTCAACCTAATTTGTGACGGTGTATTTAGTTGATGAATCTTGGAAGATTGTATGATTGTAACCCTTTCAAACCTGACAGTAAATGGGGCAGATGAAATATGTTGCTCTGACCTAATTATATCATCCAAACTAGAACTTACAAGCAAGGTCAACATATGCTAATGACACAAACACAAATTGATTCATACCACATCTTACCTTCTACAAATCTGAATAGCAACTTTTTAGTTGCAATGAACTGCAATGAACAAAAATATCGAGGTAAAAATTAAAAGAGTCATTTGTGTAGAAAGGGGAAGCGATTTAGTAAAAAAAGCAACTGTGTTTAGAAAAGTTATGTAACACGAATAACTAAGGAAACATCTGAGATACAGAGTTCCCTACCCTTAGTTTCAATTCTTCTCTATGGAATCGAAGTTGAAGATGTGGACGTTTAAAGAGAAACTAACTCCTGTAAAAAAACTATGTTGTCAATTGTTGTTGTAGTTATATACAATTGTTGACAAAATATACGAAATTCCTATGATGATAAAAAACAAAACTAGCGAAAATATCAAAATCTACTTTTAATATTCTCTATATCGAACGCGAATTCTTTGCTAATTCTTTAATTACCTATACTTAAATTGTTTAAAACATTTTGTAGTATCCGTTTAGTAGCAGTTTAACAGTGGAGGAAAAAAATTAAGCTGTTTTTAGATTTCGGAACGACAGCTAATTTCTAAACAAAGTGATAGTTAAAGGACAAATAAATAAACGTTTTTAATTTTACAATTAGAGCTAGTTAACTCTCTTAAAATTGGGTTGAAAAGTTCACTAACACAAACAACTGAACTGTCTTCTGGGATACAGAGTTGCTTACCTTTCATTTCTGTTCTTCTATAATATATAATCGGAGTTGCAGATGTAGTTTAAGAGAAACTAACTCGTGTAAAAATATAACTAGTAGTGTTGTTGCATTTATCTACAATTGTTGAAACTCTCGTACAAGAAATTCCTATGATGATAAAAACAAAGCGGGAGTGATCCCATCTATACTTTCTCGAATATTCTTATATAAAAATACGGGGCATGGGAATTCGGGATACAGGCATGATATTATTCCATTTTAAATTACTTAAACTTTATAAATAGAATAGAATCTTGTAGAAAAAAGAATTGTCCACCAAGTGAGCAGCAAACAATGTGTTATAATAGTGCGGAACGTAACAACTTTATAAATTAATTAAATAGATTTTTAGAAATCGGTAATAGCGTACGGTAGGTCTACTACTTTTGTCACCGATACTACTCAAAATTTGACAGAAGGCAGAAAATTAGATCTTTTACTTAAATTTGGAATTTCGTCTATCTATCCGAAACAATAAACAAGTTATAGGCTTTTGAAAATTGTAAGTAGAATAGTTCCACTTCCGGTTACCAGAAATAGCTGAAAAGTAGATAGAGAACAACAAATTTGATATCCTACTAATATATGAAATGTCACCAACCTAGCTCTAAAGGTACTCAAGTAATCGTGTTCACAGACACGCATACACACAAACACATGCACAGATACACAAATACACACACAAGGACCAAATTGCAAAGTTATTTTTTTTTTCGACTCAGCGAGGTGTAAAACGTCGAGATTTGTAAAAATCTAGATTTTTTTTTCACGATTGCAATACTTTCACTATAAATCGTATACGAGAAAGTAAACAAGTTAATTAAACAAGTTAATTAAAAAGTCTAGTGACAATTTTAGCGCAATTTCCTTATGTTATCTAAAAATAGCTCTGTCGTAGCGTAAATCAAGAGCAGGGTTAGTAAAACCATTGGTTAGTTATTAAAACGTTTTTTATTTAAAAAAAAATTCAGTATTTTACATGTTTTATTTACAATAGAGTTACATGACTAAAAACCATTGCGCGCCTAGCTACTGAACGTGATGACGCAGCCATTGAACGTGATGGCGCAGCTATTGAACGTGATGACGCGTGTGGTGTGGTTGGAAAAAATGCCTACTAATTCGGTCCAAATTTTAATTAATTCAAAAATTTTTTTGTGACCAAACGAAAGGATATTTTTGAAAACTTTCTTCGGCAATATTGTTCTAAATTATGGCAGGAATCGATTGGTACATGTTTCAAGTCGCTAAGTGGTCTGGTTGCCGAGATATGGGCCAAAAACTGCTTTTTTAAAAGGTTTTTTGGCTTTTCTGGGAAATACATGAAAGAAACCCGGAATGTTTATGGCCTATGTTCATCCTCGTAACTTGTTTAACATAATTGCTTTTGGAACTAGTCATCGATATTGCTTCGTTAAGGCGGAGATACGACTTAAAGCTGCGGACACACATCCATCCATCCATCCATCCATTCATACATTCATACATCCAGAAATGACGGGTTAATAAACGCAATTCTCCAGAATGGAAATTGCGCTAAAAAGTCTAGTGACATTTATGCGCAATTTCCTTATGTTATAAAAATAGCTCTGACGTATAATGTCGGGGTGCGTTCAAGCTAGAAGAACGATCGGTTTGTAGGTGTTTATGTAATTTTAAAATTTGTGACCGAACGAGAGAATATTTTTGAAAACTTTCCTCGGCAATATTGTTTTAAATTATGGCAGGAATCGATTGGTACATGTTTCAAGTCGCTAAGTGGTCTGGTTGCCGAGATATGGGCCAAAAACTGCATTTTTTCGAGGTTTTTTGGCTTTTCCGGGAAATCCATGAAAGAAACCCGGAATTTTTATGGCCTATGTTCATTCTCGTAACTTGCTTAACATAATTGTTTTTGTAACTAGTCATCGATATTGCTTCGTTGAGGAGGAGATACGACTTAAAGCTGCGGACACACATCCATACATTCATCCATCCATCCAGAAATGACGGGTTAATAAACGCAATTCTCCAGAATGGAAATTGCGCTAAAAATAGCAAAAAAGTCCAAATGTTATTGATGATCTCTATATCTATTGTTGATTGTTGGATAGATCTTTAATTACTTTTACTTAAATTATTTTAAAATATATTTATACGGTATCTATTTGGTAGTTTTTTAGTAGTAGAGTAAAACGTTAGAATTATTTTAGCTTTGGGAAGGGCAGCTTTTTTTCTAAATATGTGGTAGTTAAAAAAAAAAAGAATGTTTTAAATTTTCGTTTGAAGCTAATCTACTTAATAAATACTTCGGAAGAAAAGTCCACTAACACTAACAATGAACAGTCTTCTAAGATACAGAGTTGCTTACCTTTCATTTCTGTTCCCCAATTAAATTCGGAGTTGAAGATGTGGCAGTTTACAGAGAAACTAACTCGTGAGAAAATTATTTTGAAAGAATGTTGTAGTAGTTATCTACAATTGTTAACAAACTAGTAAAAAATTGCTTTTATGATAAAATAAATCTAACATGCAAAAAAAAATAAAAAAAAAAAAAAAATTCCGTATGTCGTGTCAATGATGTTTCTTAATTCCACTGAGAAGTTTTCTTTTGTTTATCTAACTACTTCTAAACAAATTGTTTAAAATACATGTTTGTATGGAACCTTCTTCTTCTCATTCGTTCTTATATTTTTGTTTTGGGAGGGAATAGTGCCTAGTATGAACAAATGTCCTCATATAAAATACTATGTGTATGTAGATCTTTGTCCATGTCTGATGAAAATTTGTGCAGTGATTCATCTTCTGGACGCTCAGATAATTTTTACACCACAGCTTGTTTAGACAACTAGTAAAGGAGGAGGAAATGATCTATCTGTTACAAAGCTAAATTATTTTATCAATGGCAAGATTCGCACACCGTCCCAAATTCAGAACTCTCGGAGTATGGCGTCATAAACACATTTTATATAAACAATGCATATATATATATATATATATATATATATATATATATATATATATATATATATATATATATATATATATATATATATATATATAGGTATATATATATATATATATTTATGGGCATAGTGCTGACCACATTTATCTCTTCACATGCCGAAACAAGTAAACTCTACTTCACGTACCCTATAGACAGTCAGATTTGAAAGGGAACTTTACTTTTACAAAATAAATAGTTGATTTAAAAGGTACGTGCCGCAGAAGTTAAAAACTATTTATACAGTAGAGTTTTTGAATGATCCATTTTAGGTTTCTTATGCTACGTAAAACTATATACTTTTGGTTTCGCACTTTCCTAAAAAAAAAAACAGATTTAGTTATAGGTGCGTTTCGCTGCGTAAACTTATTTTCTTTTCATGTACTAAAGAACAGACCACTTCCGTTTTAGTCGATTATAATAACATTGTTTTCAAAAACTATTTTACATTAAGCCGAATTATTATAAATGTGGAGAGCCAAATCATCTTTTGAAAAGATTTATATTTACCTGATAGTAATTTAAAAGTCGTCATTCATTTTTTGTAATAATTTAAAACCTGAGGAGTATTATATTTTTAAGATGATCTACAATAAAGTTTTGATCGTCTTTGTATTTACGTGTTACATGCACCGTAAGTCAGACAATAAGATGTGGGTTTTTTTTTGATACAAACTACTTGAAACAAACCAGTCTAAACCAGGCTAAGATAGCAAATAGTTAAATCCAAAAAAGAACATGATTTAAAACTTGACGCAGACTTTCACAAGTGTACATCCTTACTGTTTTAGATAGATTACACTGAACTCGATTTTATGATACTTTTTATTTTTATTTACACGAGAATAAGTAAATCCACTGTTGGATCAGTGTATCACAAACGCGAAGAAAATAAGAAAGTAGAACAAACTACAACCAAGCATTATACTCATGATTATAGCTTACACGCGATAAAATACTTAAAATGACATTAGAGCAAACTGCCTTTAATGCACACAGCTCATCCGACATAGTCACATCTTACACTCGCCCCGTTGGCATAGTCAGCATCTTTTTTACACATTTCATATACCCTCGCATTCTCAATCACCGGTCTGTGAGCAATACCCCAAACATATGAAAATCTCATGATTGGATCTTGACCTGGACCTAGACCTAGACCTAGACCTAGACCTAGACCTAGACCTAGACCTAGACCTAGACCTAGACCTAGACCTAGACCTAGACCTAGACCAAGACCTAGACCTAGACCTAGACCTGGACCTAGGCGTATTTTAAAAAAAAAATAGTATTAATTTCAGATAAAACTGATGGAGCTAGAGAAAAAAATGTACATAGTAAGTAAGTTTAAATAATATATTTTAACCTTATTTCCGAATATTTGAGGCTTAAAATCCGAAGGACATTATAAGTAGAGTCAGCTCTAATGTGTACCTAGTTCATGTTAGGGAAAGATAAAAGCGGCTGGGCATGGTGCTGGTTACACCACAATTATGTTTTACATAAGTTACAGAAACAAGTGAACTCTACTTCATCTGTCCCGGGGATAATGCTAGTGACACATGTTTGAATATTTTAACATTCTGATTCGGTGTTTACTTCAAACACAGATTCAGTGGACCGAATGTGTAACTATAAAACTATTAACCGTTTAGGTGAATACGATTAACACTACTTGTATTAAACAGTAATATAAATTGAAAATGGTAATCAAACTAATAGTATTGGGACACTAGTAATTAATTTAACTTTAACTGTTTAAGCATGTCTATAATATATATATATATATATATATATATATATATATATATATATATATATATATATATATATATATATATATATATATATATATATATATATATATATATCTATATATATATATAGAGCCTATATATATATATATATATATATATATATATATATATATATATATATATATATATATATATATATATATATATATATATATATATATATATATATATATATATATATATATATATATATATATATATAATATAATATAGTTTGTATTATATTATTATAATATATCATAATATATGTAGGCCTTCATATATAAAATCTTTTTGTTACAGGTCCATACCACAATCGCAGTGAGAATTGTAAGTATCAAAGTCTCATGCTAATTTTAAAAACAATCTTTACAAATCACAAAAATCTCTTCACTCGCGTTATTTTATGAATTAATGCACAAGCGTAAGTTTGTTTTTATTACAGTCAATCCTCTTGATTTGAAAGATTGTAGCTACAGCAGTTGTCTTCCCAAAGGCCGGATTGGAAAAATATTATGCTGGTAAAATATCAACTTTAGTGTCGCACCATTGATGTCGCTAACATTTTGATCGATGTAACTGTCTAATTCTTCATCTTTGACTATGCATAAATCAGTAACGCAACTCAGAATGAGCTCTTTGATATTTTAATACTCCGTTTGACGCCCCTCTAAACTCACTTCAGCTAAAGACAAGTTATATACCTAAAATATATATACACCAAAAAGTGAAATCAGTTTTAATGCAATTCCAATGTTAAATATATTTTCACCCAGCGTCATTGTACTGAGATCAATACACGTATAGAAATAAAAACAGTAGTGCTAATCACATTATCTTTATACAATTTTTATATCTTAGGGTCATCAGTGCTACTAACCTCTGTGTGGATAATCAGAACAATTTTGTAAATTTTAGTTTTCATTTTTGGTACTTTCTGTTTACTAGTTACAAATTCAAATCATGATTTGTTAAACATAGATAATAAAAATGCTTCAGAATAATAATAAATGTTTTTTTTTAATTTTCTTTCTTGGAGTATGAATTATCCATTTTACCACGATATGTTTCTAGGCAAAGCTACGAGTATGCTGTCTGCGCCAAGAAAATTATCCGTGATATGGCTTGTGACAAAGATAAATACGAGGCCGCCAAACGCTTGTCGAACGAACTGGAACGAAACAGAGAATCTCAACGATGTGGATACTGTTAAGTACAAATTAGTTACTTTATTGAAAATTTATATTCACGAAAAAGGCTACAGTATTATAATTCGTGGAGTATCAGAACTAACCATATATAGGGTAAATTTAAATAGTTTTCATGCTGTCAAATCTAAGTAAAGTTCCGCTTCAAAACTAGACGGTCTATGGGCCAGGTGAAATAAAGCTCACATGTTTCTTTGACATCGGCTAATGAAAGGTGTGGTCTGCACTATGCCTCGCCGCCTTTACTTTCCCTAACCTGAGTTATGTGCGGTCTACTGACTTGAACACGGATTCGAACTAGCTCTCTACCGCTAGGCCACTCAGTCACTTATGAAATTATAACATCCGTTTTCAAAGAAATATATGTCAACTGCTTTTTTTATGCAACTTTAAATAAGGAATCTAAAACTGTTAACATTTTCGTCAGAATATTTATTGTCTACGTGCATCTGCCATTTATTTTAGTGAGGATTTCTCACGTAACGCCTTGACTATATAGTGGTGTTGCGTGGTCAAACACAGCGTCCACAAAAAGTGACCTCTACATCATCTGTCATATTGACCGTCATGTCTTAAAGAGTAAATTCACAAGATATATTTTTCCAATAGCCTAAAGAAGTTAAAACTTTTGTTTTTGTAATTTTTTATTTTTGTAAAAAATAAACGATTGTTTTTTTATTTTTATTTTATTGATTTTTAAAGATTTGAATGAAAGCTCAAAAACGGGTTTTTCGTTTGACCTAAGCAGATCAGAACTCTTACCCTGCTATGAATTTTATGACTACCACCAGCCTGATACTCGGTGTAAGTAGAAACTCAGTGTAGTATTTTATGGTTATCATCACCATGATCATGATCATGATCATGATCATGATCATTATCATTATCATTATCATTATCATTATCATTATCATTATCATTATCATTATCATTATCATTATCATTATCATTACCATTACCATTACCATTATCATTATCATTATCATTATCATTATCATCATCATTATCATTATCATTATCATCATCATCATCATCATCACCATCAGTATCATTATTATTATTATTATCATCATCATCATCATCATCATTAGTTTCCATTCGTGCTAAAGAAACATGGGGCAGATGAAGTAGAGCTCGTCTGTTTTCTTGACATCATGATTTCAGCACTACGTTCATCCGCCTTTGTTTCTCTGAGTAGGTTCCCCTCATGGTTAGGTGGACTCCGTGACGTCTATTCAACACCTTATTTTTTTTTATTTTTTTAACAATAGTCATCGATTACAGTGTGAAGTAAAACAATATTAAAAGAGTGATGTTGCCTTTTTAACTATAGGAAATTATATATGTATTAGTCAATTTTAGAAAGAAAAAGTTACGAATTTTTAAAAATGAAAATTTTAAGTTAAAAAATTTAAAGTAATTGAAAAGTTCAAAACATATAGAAAACATAAACAAAAATACATCTGTAATATTAAAATATCGGTTTATTTTCAAGGACATAATTTTATTCAGTTTATTAACGTATTTGCATGTTTTCTGTTTTCTACAACTCAAGATTGCCAGTTTTATCTTGATTGCCTGGGGTCAGAAGAAGGCATAGATTGCTGGTATGTATTATCGTCATACCCACCTCTTAGTTTTTCATTGTTATCTAACAAGGAATTTCCTCGAACACAAGTAATTTTAAGTGGGCAGTATAGCGAGTGGACTACGTATAAAGCTTGTTTTTCTTTCTGGATTTGTTTTCACCCTAAAACAATGATCATAAAACGGATTGATTCCTATAAAACCTCAGAACCCGAAAAGCTAAAAGGCTAGATCTGCATATTATTTTTGGATGTAAAGAAAAACCTCTCTTCAAATCGTAAATTAACTTAAGATAGTTTAATACATGCAAACGTAACACAAACTGTTCCAAAAATGTTTATTATTGTAAATGTAGTAAAATTTAGTAAAATTCAACCACCATTAATTACTCAAAATTTTAATTTGGACTTATACGTAAATTTCAAATTACAAAATTTTAAAACTTACATAATTTTTTTTTTTGGTTTTAATGCATATTTATATATTAACATATTTTAAAGTATAATAGAATATGATAACTTTTATACAGTTATGTGTACTTACTTGCAGTGCATTTCGCATGAGTTGGTTATAGATGGAAAGGTGTATTATGACCACATTTATTTTCATAACTTTCTGGAAAAATAAAAATTCTCATGCTTGTCTAATCATCCGAAATCTTACTTAATTATTTTTTTGGGGCCAAACAGGAAAAACGCAAGTTATTATGATTTAAAAAGTAATAATGATATTCATATAAAAAAATAAAATTATAACAAGCTCGCCTAGAATATTAATATTGATATTCCAGCTCAACAGAAACACAATGTATTTCGGTTTTATATTACTTAAATAAAAATATTTTTATAAAGTGGTAAATTAGTAAAAAAAATTATATTTCATATTTTATTATTTAACTGAACGCTTTAATGTTATTCTGCCACTTGTGACTGTATAAAGGTTTCTACATTGTAATGTTATGTTATATGCTATGTTTCTATGTAATTATACTGAATTTAAAACCAGTATGTTTAGTCTTCCGGAACCAATTAGGATAATATTTAAACTGATTTTTTTAAATAAAATGTGACCCTACTCGCGGGTGTCAATATATGTGTATGTGTCATTTTGTTTGTTTGTCTTTCTTTTATGCATTACTACACCTCTCTTCACATCGCCGTAAAACTCTGGAAAGTTGTTGAGAATATTTCTGGGAAGGTTTCTGCAAAAAAAAAAATTCCAATTTGCCTGGGTGGCACCACGGCAGGGCGCGATTTGTTTTTTCTCTATATACGGAGTATAAAAATAAAAGTCGAATGCGATTTGACGCTGTTCATCCGATCAAGATCAAACTTTGGTGAGTTAATTAGAACACATCAGGAAAGGGTTCTGTAAAAAAAATCATTTTTAATTCCGCAAGGTCGGTGCCACGGAAGGGTGCGATTTTTCTCTAAAAACGGTGTATAAAAATTAAAATTGATTGCTGTTCGACACCGTCTATCCGAGTGCCATAAAACTTTTAGAGAGTTGATAAATTCGTGCTTTCGTCGCATTTTTATTCGGACATTTGTTCTTTTGCTGGCAAATGCCCATGTACACAATAGTTGCATTTGGGCAAGTATTGAATCTTATTTGGGAAAAAGGCCTTCTGGTATCTTTCGGGAAAACGTACGGCTCCCCATATTGACATTCTGATAAACATTTTTTTACAAATAGTGTTTAGAGAAGCAAAATAATAAATCTTTAACATGGAAAAAATGCATCGTTTTGCTAAAATATTTACTTTTAAGGGACATGCTTGAGCCTTTGGCTTGTATCGAGCTTTCCATAAGACAAGAATACTGCCGGAAATATATTGGCCGAGATGTTTTAAAGTGGTACAGAATATATCAAGATAGAGGAGATTTCGACCGCTGTAAATATGGTACAAAATATTATTAATGATAGATTTTTAAAATTGAACTACACCGAATCACGACAAAACTACTACACTACAGTGCGCAAACCTACCCTACCCTGCCCTACCCTTCTTTAATCTAATCTATTATATAAAAAATTATATCTCCTTCACACCCCACTTTTTTTTACGACCGTGCATAAAAACATTTACATTAAGTTGCATTCAATTATGTTTATATTAAGTTTGTTAAAATAAGGATTGTTATTGGTTATCAAGGTATAAGCCCCGAAGACGATATGGCAAGAAGATGGATCGAAAACAAACATCACATGTGGTGCTACAACCTTAGCAATAACATGGGTGTAGCATTTTCGGTGAAAGGACAACAAAGTGCGTTTCACAAAGGTAATGCTTATCACGTATTTTTTTCAATTACAATGTTAAATACACATTTCCTTTGAAACTGTGGATGAGGTAAAGTCTTACAATGCATGCACTAATGATCTTGATCATAAACATGCTTGTTAATGTATACAACACGGTATGTTTGTGATATTACACTAGCAATTCCAGCTCGTCTTTTACAATTGATTAAACAAACACTATTACAACAAACTAACCAGGACAAAACACCCCATTATTCAAATATAAATTACATTAAATAAGCGAATACCCCAATAGGCCTAACCCTACAGCACAAATATAAGTTTTTATTCTAGTTTTAGAAGCGATACATTTTTGTTTGTTTCGTATTTATCTCTAATTTTAAAACATAGGTTGCCACATATACATGGTTAGTTATTGAAAATACTAATCAACAATAACTAGTTTGACTCTAACCATTAAACATTAATGAGGTGTGTACTTAACACAGCTATATCTTTTTAATTAACTGTACAGGTAAAAAGTCCTTTTTGTAAAACCAAAACCGTTTTTATAAAAGTTGAGTTATCGTTCAGAAGTTATTAGTCAAGTCTCAATTACACATTTTTTTGTAAACTTTTGCTCTACAGGGTATAACGAAAAATAATTCTTTTAACAGTAGAAATTTTTAAATCTTAAGATTAGTTAAGAAGAAAAACAATTAAACTGCAACTTGCTCAAACTCATTATGATGTTTTTAAACAAGTTATGGACTTAAATATTATATGCTGTTTCGATATTTTTGTTGTATTTTTATGTACTTTTTTAAAATGTTCAGGAAGTTCTTGGATTGTACTAGTGGCAGTGTTGGTCATCACCTGTTATTCGACTGGCTGAGACATCAACAATGAAAAAAATATTTTTTAAAGGGACAGGCGCAGAAAAAAAGACACCAAAATCTTGATTTCTTTTGTCGTACTCGACTTTTTGCACTTATGTATTCTTTGGAAATTTTTTAATTAAGAAAATAACATTTTTAATTATAGTTTTTTTAATATGTTTAAAAAAACAATTTTCATGACCCAATCAATTAGAATGTATTCATTTTCTTTTCCAAATATTACACGCTCTCTACAAAAATTCAAAATTCATAATCATAATGTATTTGGCATTAATGAAAAGCTGGATGACTCATGTATTTCATAATTGTATTTTCCATCATTTCTGAAAAACCTAATCTTACAACCAACTTTACAGATGACTCAAAAAAGTATTAACCTGAACAACATTTTGTTAATTTTTTTCTGTTTATCTCATTTTGCAGTTTTTTAGCACAAAAAGTCTATTAATTTTAATTAATAATTAAATTTCCACTATATTTTTAATATTTCATCACAAAACTTTGTCGCGAAAGAATTGTTATGGCTTTTATAAAAAAAAGAGTTTATGTTAAAAGATATGCGAAACTACAAAAAAAGTGCAATATTTTTTGGACCTTGTAGAATTCTGTCCAGTAGCTTTATCAAACAATTGTCGTGAAAAAAAGATAATAAAATATACACTGAAAATTTGATTTCTATAAGTGCATAAATAAATAAAAAAGTTTCAAAGTACCAAACAACTAAACATGGTTGATGTTTTTTTCAGGTTTCCATGACAACTAAAATTGTTTTCAAACCCCATTTTGGTGTGTAATACTTAGCTTCATTTGCTATATTTGGTAAAAATAGTCTAAAGACTTTAGATATTAAATTGTAAAAAAAAAATAAAAAAAAAAAAAACCAATATCCCCTTTAATGTAGAAATTATAAATGAAGCCTAATAAAGCCACACACTAAGCTAACCTTATCATCAATGGATCTGAATGTGTGTTTTAGATTATAACTTTGAAAAAATACAGAACATAAATTATAACATAAAACATAAATCAAATTAAGTCAATTCCATCAAATATAGATCTAGGCCTTCATTGGCAATAAATGTGTTTGAAAAAAAACAAAAGATTAATATTAAGAATTATCCAAATAAAAATTATAACCACATTTTCTACTCTATGTTATAATTTTACATTACATATTGCTATTAGTAATACATTTGTAAATACAATAGCTAATTGTGTAGGCCAAATATTTAGTAAAAGACTGCAAAACAAATTAATTAATTAAAACATAGGTAAAGTATGCAAATTTTTATATTTTTTTTTCAAAGATTTCCAAATAAACGCAAAAACTGATGAAATTAGACAACATGGAAAATTAGTAATACAACTCTTAGAAATGAAGTTACACTTTTGTTCCAAAATTACCTATGATAAAGTGCAAGTTAATTCGTTTACAGAGTTAAAATATAAAACCATTTCTTAATAACTATAGCAGTTAGTTTTTTATCACTTTATGTTTGATATAAAATTACCAAAAGCTTCAAATGTGAAAAAATATTCTTTACATAAAGGCTTTAATTATATCATGCTTAGCAAGATTTTTTTTTCTCACAAGAAATAATATTTTTGTTTTTTAAGTGACTGTTTCAATCAAACATTATAATAATAACACTTGTTTTTAATTCAATTATGTGATTAATGTCACAGAACTTTCTTTGCCAATATCAACTCTCCCCACATTGGCATACCTCACCAATCAGACTACCCTCACAAAAAATAGTAGCTTAACCTTACACAAACTTCTTTTAAAACAAACATCTTTCCCTCACATTGGCACAAGTGTTATAGTGACACACAGAGTTTCTTCCAGGCATGTCTTCGGGGGGGGGGGCTTAGCCCCCCCCCCCCACCCGAAAAAATTTTAATGCCCCCCTGAACGAAATGAAATTTATATAATTTATATAGAAAATATATACTTTTAACAGTGTCCGCGGCCCCGAAGAAAGTCTACCGCCCCCCCCCACCCACCAAAAATCCGGAGAAAAAAGTCTGGAAGAAACACAGGTGACACACCTCCCCTCCACACACACACCACACCCTTTTATGAATCATTTATAAACCTTCACCGGAATCTCAACTAGTAAATTCTTCTGTGCAACAGAAAAATATTTAACATATTCATTGCAGGTATGTGACAGGCAAAATGTACATCTATCTATATGATGAGTACTTTGTAAAGATAAAGATAGAATAAATATCATTAGCTTTGGTAAGTTTGAATTAAATAGTATCTCATACCATGCCAAGGCACTCTCTAAAATACTAATTATTGAAACTATTTGATGCATAGAATACACTTTATCCCAACAAACCAGTTGACAATGTTAGGCATACAATGATAGGCTTAGAATATATATATATATATATATATATATATATATATATATATATATATATATATATATATATATATATATATATATATATATATATATATAAATATATATATATAATATAGATTGTAGCCTTGAGCTTTGACAGCTTCTGCAATGTCAATATGTATGGTAAAACTTAGGTACTGAAAACATAAATATGAAGAGGCTATTAAAATGGAATCCCTAAAACCAAAAAATAAATATGGATTCCGATTATAGAAACAAATGTTGTCGAAGTAGAGATACTGAAGATTGTTAACACTGACTTCATTTGCATTGTGTCCGTTGTTATGAAAATACCAGAAAATACATTTTAAATTTAAGCACAAAATATCCAACCAGCTTAGATACTGAGATGAGCTACACAAAGAATCACATAAAGAGGAATAAAACTGCTATGAAAAATGCAAAACAAAATGGACAAACTGATGGAATGTTTTGTAAAATCTTTTCAAATTATGGTATTTAAAAAAAAAAGAAATTGTTAATACTACTTAATATAAAAGAATCATGAAAACAACACAAAAAGGAGGAAAAGAGATATCAATGAACAATTAAAAGTTCTTGAAGTATTGGACTTTGCAAATCAGATAAATGTATTAGGCCTATAAAAAGCTTGAGACAAATAAAGATAAACATCTAACCTTGACAATTTATAAAGTATTTAGCATAAATTTTGTAACAAATGGGCAACTGAAATAGGAATAAGAGCCCTGGAAGTAGTGGTAAAAGTTATCTAGTAAGTATAGGTAATAGGCTCAAAGGCAACAGAGAAAGTATCAAGGAAAAATAACAGGAGACTTAAGGAGATTTTCATCGTTAAAAAATTTAAGGAGTTTAAATTTGCAAATATAACTAAATTCTTTTCTTTTTATTGTTAATCCAAAAAAATTGGCAAACCAAAAAGTGGATTACGACTAGCTACATCATTTCTAAGCAGCTGCCTAGTATTTATTTGTTTGAAAAGTAAGTTTCTATAACAATATTGAAAAAGAAAGGAGAAATTCCAGTTGGGCAAGAAATTCCAACAAACTAACTTATCTTTAAAATACCAGCTAATATTATTTAATGACATTTATTTATAGTTGGTTATTTTAGTAAGAACATTAAGTTTTATATGCAAATGTTTTTCTTTTAAGTTTAGTTTCTCATAATTAAAGTTCTTTCCAGAGCTTATATTACAAATTTAACATTTCTATTTTATACATTTCAATCTCCTAAACCTGTTCACTCTGCACATTACACAGTAAAACCAATGTTAATCAAAGATGATGTAATTAGATAAATATATTATCTTTCAAAATACTATTAAAATGTTTAGACATATATTTATTAAAATACATGTTTCAAAGCCTTTTGAATGATAATATATAATCTCATTATAACTTAGATTTATTTTTGCTGATGAAACTTATATCTTGCCTGAATTATTTTCAAGATATTAAAAAAAATTTTTTTTAACAAAAACGAAATTTTGACAAAGGCTTTTCATTTCAATTTTTAAGTATTAGTTTTACAAAATGTATAAATATAATAATATGCACATTGTGTAGACACATAAGACAATAAGAAAATAAAACAACAATAAAAAAATTTGTGTTGATGATCAAAGTCTTATTGCCACCATTTGTGACAAATATTTTTTTAACATAAACACACTCAGATATGTTTAAAAATATGCCATTAATTTAACATAATTGTTTTTCTCTCAGAGTAAACAGTTAACATCTCAGGTAAAAATCATGTTTTGAATATAAAATATATTCATGTGGATAGGAAAAAATTAAAGAAACAATAATTATTCAAATTTTAATTGGATATAATAACCAGAGCTTAGCCAGCTAATTTATTAGCTATTGCTTTTTCTACTGCTCAGAACATGAGTGCTAATATGTTACTTAAAGTATTCAAACAGTATTTTTTTTTCAACTGTGTCCTTATATTGCACAAAAACATGAGGTTAGCTGTGTGTGTTGCTGCTGAAAAACTCAAGTGTCTTATTCTGTAAAATTCCAAAAAATAATTTTAATAATATACAATGAATAGATACATTTATTTAACTAAAGAAATACAAATAAGTGGAAGAACAATCAGACCCAATGTACATCATAAAACAGCAATTTGAGGCATTTACAGTTGTGTTTTTAAAGGAAGATATGCATTGAAAAAAAAAATATTTCGGAGCTAAAAAAAAAGTGAAACATTTAAGCAATTTTCAGTCTAAGATGCTTTGAATAGTATTCACCTCAAAAACAAAGTGATCATAACATTAGAAATATTAAAAACGTAGTTTAAGGAAAGAATGTAAAATAATGTTAAAAAGATGAATTAACAATTAGATTGGGCTTGGTAGTCGAAAATATTTCTTAATTAATATGTATTTTAATGTATCAACAGTGATAAACTATCTATTATTAACTGATATATGATAAAAAATATAGGCCTACAGTAAAATGTAATCAACATATATTTTTAAAAAAGTAAATATATCTAAAGATAGGCATACTTTTAAAAAGGCAATTTTGTTTAGTTTTTATAAATCTTACACACAAATTTTAATAGTACACTTTACATGCCATAGGGTAAAGTTCATTAATTTCTATGTGTTATAATGGTAAAGCTAAACTTAGATCTGGCATTATTTCACAGTTTTTTCACTGATGTTATTTTCACAGAACGTTTTTCATGTCTTGCCATGGGTGCAGTCTTGTCATATGAAATCACCTGATTGATATGAATAAAATAGCATGAATGTGCAGTTTTAAATTAGACATTCAGGCATATACAGTATTTTAGAGAAATTTAAAGTAATAATTAGGTTGATACTGTCAATTTTTTTCCTCTAACCACTGATAAGTAAATTTTCAATATGATAAGAGAAAAACTTTTTATTGTGAACACTAAAAAAAATTTATATGACATTTTTTAAAAGTGTTCTTTTCAAGGTGTATAAATGTGTCAGTAGTAGAAGCAGATATCTATGTAAGTAACTGAATCCTTAGCAGAAAAAAAATTACATATAAGGGTTACAGTTATTGCTATGCTATTTTCCATTACATTCTGTATTATAAAGCTTTAAATAGTGTGTTATCCATTCCTTCATTCAAGAGGTGTATAAAGATGTTAGGATTAAGGGGAGTGCTGAGTTGAGAAAAAGGTATTCTGGCTTTATTATGTACTCTTATATTCCCATATAAAAATAGGTACTCTGCTTTTATCAACATAATGATATTATCGGTAATTGAGATGAACATTTTAGAGAGGATAAAGTAAATCCAAATTTTACAATTTAAATCTGGTGCACTATGTATAAATAAGTTATAAATAAATCTTGGTTACAAACCAAATAAGGTGAAAATATTTGTCAATTAACTGCATATAAATTGTTAATCATTGAGGATCAATTATTAGAGTTCCATGTTTTCCTCTAGTTTAAACATTTTTTGTAACCTTTATTTATCGCGCTTCAGGTAGCTACTATGCATTGCTTGTAAAAATTGACAATCATATTTATTAAGTGATGTAGTTGCTACCTGAGGAGAAAATTAAAATTATGTACTTTTAGAGAAATTATGCTGCTTAAACCTATATATGCAAACAATTTATAATTAAAAATTTCTGCATGATATTAAAGTAAGATGGGGACAGATCTTTAGAAAAAAGCTTGGCACTAAGTTAAATTTATAAAAATAGTGCATTTACTGTGTATAAATCTTCCTCATTATAATCTATGATGGTTGATGGATTCCAATGGGGCTTGACAAAAATATTGTTTCCTTTCTTCCTTCTTTTTTTTTCTTTTAATATAGGTGTTGTTTTCTGAAAAAAAAATGTAAGTGTTTAAAATTGTTTTAGAAAAATTACATGCCGAGGTCACAGAAACAAGTAAACTCTACTTCACCTGCCCTATAGACCGTCAGATTTGAAAGGGAACTTTAATTTTACAAAATAAATAGTTGATTTAAAAGGTAAGTGCCGGAGAAGTTAAATACTACTAGACTACCCGTCATCCCTTGGATAACTGTGGGTTTCGGGAGTCATCCATAAAAAACATCACGTCTGTCACTTATCGTCACAAAAAACCAGACCCCACATTCAAAAAGATGTTTTTTTTATCTTTTAAAAACACCGATTTTTAACTATCCCTTTATATACTGACGTCACAGGAATCAGACATGTTTTTATCGTTTAAAAAACGATTCCGGCCGAGCTTGTATCTGACCACCACACTATCCCTTCATACGCTTAGGAAAAAAAAACAGATGAATTCTACTTCACCTGCCCTGTATCCCGCCAAGTTCAGATAGGCAACTTTATCATTCATATCTAAAAAATAAAAAATAAATGATTTTTTTTTAAACATTGGCGTGATGTGTCTAGAACCAGTGCCACCCGCATGACTCGTGACGTCACTGATGTTTTTATGGTATACTTTAATACTTTGAGTCTCCTTATGCAACTTGATTTACGCGCATAGATCTAGATCTAAGTCTAGCAGTAGTAACCTTCAAATTAAATTTTATCTTAAATTAGCCAATCTCATAGCAAAACAAACAAAGATCTATATAAAATAATGAAGTTCTGAAATTATCTATATCTAGATAGAATTATCTAGATTTAGATTCTACGACTCGTTTGCTTAAGTCTTAAGTCTAGTTTTTGCTTAACTCTTGCTAGATCTAGATTAGACCTATTCTAGTTAGATCTAGAATCTAGATAGATAAATCACAAAGATTTATATCAAGTATTTAAGGACTAAAACAATGTATTATGATTTTAAAATGGATTGTATTTTTATCTAATTAATCTTTGATTTGTTCCTAATTAATCTTTAGTTTGACCTAGATTCTAGATCTAGATCTAAAAATAATTTTCTTGGCCACCTGAAATTTAGATCTATAAATAAATAGATAACTTTCTTTGACATATTGTAGAGTTAGAGAAATTTATTATAAAACTAAATGAAAAAGACAATTGAAAATTTATATAAGTGATTGAACGTAATAAAAACAGCAAACGGACGTATTGTTAAAGTTATGGCCGACAGAAAATTAGCTTTAGAAAGCGTTAAACTTTTGAATGGGCCACAAAGTCTATGATGGAAGCCGCCATTTTATTGTACTAAAAAGTAAACAAATCGTCACTATTTAGTCAAAGTTAAGGTATTGTTTGAAAAATTTAAAATTAATGTGGTTAATCTACCTATGAATAAATCAATAAATTAATTAACGTCTTTAAATAATTTGTGATAGAAGTCTGTCTGAAAAGAAAAATTGTTCTCTACCTACATACTATTTTACAGCCCTACACATAGTGCAGATTCTCTCCAGTAGCAAATCAGACAAACAAATAAATATTCAAACATGTAATCAAAGTTGAGTTTTAGTAGTATAGAGATTTATGACAGTAGATTTTTTTGAATTATCTATTTTGGGTTTCTTATGCTATTTAAAACTACATACTTTTGGTTTCACACTTTCCTAAAATAAACTAGATTTAGTTATAGGCGCGTTTCGCTGCGTAAACTTATTTTCTTTTCATGTACTAAAAAACAGACCACTTCCGTTTTAGTCAATTATAATAACATTGTTTTCAATAACTATTTTACATCAAACGGAAGTATTATAAATGTGGAGAGCCAAATCATCTTTTGAAAATTTTTATGTTTACCTGATAGTAATTTAAAAGTCGTCATTCAGTTTTTGTAATAATTTAAAACCTGAGGAGTATTATATTTTTAAGATGATCTACAATAAAGTTTTGATCGTCTTTGTATTTACGTGTTACATGCACCGTAAGTCAGACAATAAGATGTAATTTTTTTATGGATACAAACTACTTGAAACAAGCCAGTCTAAATCAGGCTACCATAGCAAATATTTAAATCCAAAAAAGAACATGATTTAAAACTTGACGCAGACTTTCACAAGTGTACATCCTTACTGTTTTAGATAGATGACACTGAACTCGATTTTATGAAACTTGTTATTTTTATTTACCCGAAAATAAGTAAATCCACTGTTGGATCAGTGTATCACAAACACGTTGAAAATAAGAAAGTAGACCAAACTAAAACTAAGCATTATAGCTTACACGCGATAAAATT
>NW_026732463.1:0-67500 GCF_028476545.2 Physella acuta | reverse complement strand
GACTGACGACAGACTGGCGACGACAGAGGAAGTGAGTTAAATAAAAGCTTGTAAAAATAGAATATAATCTCGTAGAAAAAAGAAATGCACACCAAGTGAACACTAAATAAAAATGTGTATAATAGTGCGCAACATTATTAGTACTTTATAAATTTACATGCGTTTTTTGAGAAATCGGAAATAGCGTAAATAAGTACTTCCGGTCAACGGAAATTACTCACAATTTGACAATAGGTAGAGAATTAGATCTTTTACTTACGTATCAAATTTCATTTATCTATCTGAAAAAGTACTCAAGTTATAGGCTTTTGAAAAAATCAAAGTAGGAAAAGTACCACTTCCGGTTATCGGAAATCGCTCAAAAGTTAAAACGGATCTACGATTTTTATAAAATACTTATATATGAAATTTAATCAACCTAGCTGTAACGGTAATCAAGTTATCGTGTTTACACACGGACACACACACACACAAACACACACACACACAGACATACGGACAAGATTGCAAAATTATGTTTTTCCGTATCAGTGAGATGTAAAACGTCGAGATTTGCAAAAATCTCGATTTTTTTTTTTGCACGATTACAAGACTTTCTCTATACTTCGTATATACGAGAAAGTAAAAAAGCTAAAAATAAAATTATGAAATAATTCAATTTTTTTCATAAATGTATAATACTTTTTTCTGCTCGAGAAGTTTTTTTTCAGACGGTGTTGTGTTGTTTTATTTTAGTCGCCAGAGTTAGCTGCGTCGGGTAGTTTTTAAAAACACGTTTGACTACAGTCTGAAGTGGTCTGAACTAGTGTAAATTATTCTGCTCTAATAAATCATATTTAAAATGTATTAATCTGGTTTAGAGAGTGTATAAAGGTAAAAAAAAAACGTTTGTTTTTTGTTTTTTATATATTTGATTGTCTAAAAACATAGGGCTTTTATTATTTATTTCGAGATACTTTCGTGTCAGAGTGATATGGAGAATAACTAATAAGAAGAAAATACAATCTTTGATAAAAGCATGCCTCCGAAAGATCACTTGAATACGCTGGCCTAAAAAAGGACCAACCAACTTCCAGCTGAAGAAGAGATCCTCCAGAGGAAATGGAGATGGATTTGCCACACACTCAGGAAGCCTGTATCCAGCATAACAAGACAGGCCCTCACTTGGAATCCAAAGGTCAAACAATAAAGAGGCCGACCACTATATAAGACCTGGAGGAATGACTTGGAAGAAGACAGCAAGAAGATTTGATACATCTGTCGAACAGTTGGAGAGACTAGCCCAGGACATATTTCAAGGGAGGTGCGACAGGCAAAGCTAAACCTAACCTAAGCTTTGGAGGAACGTCCTTTATCTACGGCCACTAAGCCACGGGTGGATGGCGATGGACGCGGTCATCCTTCAGCCAATGTAGCATGCGTCCTTGAGTGTTACCCTCAAGGCTGCAAGTGAGCTCAGCTGTGTCGCCACATTTCATTCGCCCGACACGAAGGCAGGGAGACTACCGCCAAAGTGGCGGATGAATAGTTTAGATAACTGGTTTATTTTAAAAGTTTGAGTAAATATGTTAGGCCTGGTTATATATGCGTATGTCCGCGCGCGTGTGTGTGTGTGTGTGTGTTAGTTTGGCGGGAGATACTATATGTGTTATGTTTTTTTATCGTTTATAATAAATGTAATTCTTGTTTGGAGCGGTATGAATGACGGAATAGATGGGGATGTAATTAATTTTATAACGTTGTATATACACATTATTATTTCGGATATTTAGGGGACGTATATTTATTCGCTCTGTGACTTGTTTTCCAACACACGATATGTGTAAGCTAGTTTTAATTCTTACCATAAAGATTTTTTTTAAATCTTTTTTTTTTAACCTAAGCATAAATAATCTCTTGTTTACTTTTTTCTTCGATTGCTTTATTTTTCTATTTTTTTTTCTATTTTCGGGCTGAAAGCCTTTGTGCTTACCACTGGTCAACAGTGATCTTCAGAAGATAAACTCTCTTCATCTGACCAATCTACCGTCTTTTCTGAAAGGGTTGTTTTACTGTGGGATATCTTAATAATATCATTTAAGATGTAAATTTCTAATTAAAAATATTAAAACTATTTAGTTTTATTTCATAAGCATTTATAATTTATATACCTTATGAAGATCTCGACCCAAGTTCCAAAACTGGTTTTTCGTTTGACGAAAGCAGATCAGAACTCAAACAGTGCTATGATTTTTATGACTACCAACCGTATGATTATATCAATAACGATTTTGAATGTAAGTAGAGACTCTTCGTGTGGTTTTTTTTAGTAATATACATACATTTTGAAGCATTATATAACAATTAAACTGTTATGTCAAGAATTATAAAACTACTCTAAATTGTGTTGTATATTATGTTAAATAAATCATTTAATATTTAAACGAAAAACAAAATTTTAAAGAAAAATAGAATATTTTAAATTACCTGCATTATTTCAAAATGATTAAACTTTTTTTGAATTAAATTTTGCTTTATTTTGTATAACCGACTTCTTTTTTTTTGTGTGGTAAACTCTAGTTTGCGGCAGTTATTTTAAGAATTTAGCGCCAAAAGACGGTGAAGGTTGCGGAAAAGACAAACATTGCGGGTAAGAATAATCGCTAACACCTAAATATTAAAACGTGAAGTATAGTAAGCAGTAGCTGGTGAACAAGTTTAGAAATTTATACATTAAGTATTAATACTAGCGCACATGATAAAGAGAAAAGAATTGGCTAAATGACATAGTAGTGATGGGTGTCTAAAGATGAATTGCTACATTACATTATGTTTTATAGAAATCGTGTGCAAGATGTATTTAAAAACATTAGTTTAATAAACCATGAGTTATCTCCCCTAAACTTTCTCGAATATTCTTATATAACACTACGGGGGATGGCAACTCAGGATATATACAATATTTTTAATCCACTTTTAATTACTGAAATATTTTATAATAGAATAGAATCTCGTAGAAAATATAATTGCACACCAAGTGAACGCCAAATAAAATGTGCATAATAGTGCGGAATATTATTAGTACTTTATAAATTCAAATGCTTTTTTCGATAACTCGGAAATAGCAAAAAATACTATTTCCGTTCAACAGAAATTACTCAAAATTTTGATAGAAGGCGGCAGAGAATTAGATCTTTTACTTATATGTGAGATTTCATTTATCTAACTGAAATAGAACTCAAGTTATAGGCATTTGAAAATTTTAAAGTAGAAAAAATTCCACTTCCGGTTATCGAAAATCGCTCAAAAGTTGACACATATCTACAATTTTGATATAATACTCATATATGAAATTTAATCAACCTAGCTGTAACGGTACTCAAGTTATCGTGTTTACAGACATACATACATACACACACATACACACAGACATATGAACAATATTGCAAAATTATGTTTTTCCGACTCATAGGGGTGTTAAAAGTCAAGATTTGAAAAAAAAAATTAAAATATTTTTTTTTTGCACGATGACAAGGCTTTCTCAATACTTTGTATATACGGGAAAGAAACAGCGTAAAACTAGAAGAGAACACAATAACACAATATATAGAAATAATTAAGACGGAATAGATTTTCTGCCATTTAAAATTATGTACATATAAACACCGCGGTAGAGTTTCTTTCAGACTTTTTTCTGCTGGGGTCACTTAAAATTTTCGGTTGGGGGGGGGGGGGAGTGGGCGAACTAAATCTTTCGGGACAGGAGCGGACACTGTTAGAACTATATATCTATATACAGAACGCAGTGGTGCGTCTGTGTGGTAACGTGAATAAACCAGCGCCGTAACCACTCAGATCCAAGTAATATAGCGCTTGCTTTGTTTATGCATGGGTGGCACACTGTCCACGGATCATAAAAGCCACCTTTAAAACTAAAATAAGACGATTTAAAAGGACATAATTTAGGCCTACGCCCCAACAAATGACAGCAAAGAATAGGACAAAGATGAATTCTAATACAGTCTAATGACCATTATCCAGAACCGCCCTAGAAGAAACATCCTTATACTTTAATGCTAAGTTGGGAGCTGAAGGTCTAAAATTTAGAGTAGTGCTTGGCCAACAGACTACGGAGGACTTCCCAATACGGACCGAAGTAAGGGAGGTTTGCCTATTTTCACCATTCCTGTTCCTGCTGGCCATAGACTGGATTATGAAGATGTGAACAGAGAAAACGCGAAACGGCATACAGTGGACACTGTGGAGCCAGCTGGATGACCTGGACTTTGCTTACGACCTGGCCCTCCTTTTTCACACACAACAGCAAATGGAAGATAAAACCAACAGTGTTACTAATTTTTCTACATGCCTTGACTTGTAAAGTAAAGTTATCAAAGTCAATGCCTCAAGCAGCACCCCTATAACATTGGCAGAAGAAGCCCTAGAAGAAGTGGATAGATTTACCTGCCTTAGATATATTGTTGATAAGCAGTGTGTGACAGAAGCAGACATAAAAATAAGGACGGGAAAAAGAAGAGCAGTTTTCAACCAACTAAAAAATGTTTGGGGCTTTGGAGATTTAACCCTTGGAATAAAAATCCGGATCTTCAACACACTAGTTAAACCTGTTGTACTTTATGGAGCTGAGACATGGAGAATAACTGCTATAAATAAGAAGAAAAATACTATCATTTATAAAATCATGCCTCAGAAAGGTCCTGCGAATTCGCTGGCCTAAATACATCTGAAGTGATGTTCTATGGCAACGGACAAATCAACTGCCACACACTCAGGAAGCCTGTATCCAGCATAAGAAGACAGGCCCTCACTTGGAATCCACACGGCAGGAGGAGGAGAGGCAGACCAAGAAAGACCTGGAGACATGACCTGGAAAAAGACACCAAGAAGATTGGATACACCTGGGGACAGTTGGAGAGACTAGCCCAGGACAGAAATGCCTGACACCAAGAAGATTGGATACACCTGGGGACAGTTGGAGATACTAGCCGAGGACAGAGAAGCATTGAAAAGCTCCTGTCAGCGGCCTTTGTCCCAGGAGGGGCGACCGGCTAATCTAACCCTAACCTAACTTTTATCTATATTTAAATAACTCGGTTTTAGAAAACAAAGTCATCCGCCTAAAATACACAGTTTGTAACGCATAGATGTAATCTTCTTAAAGTATTGCATCAGCCGGCGCCAACTAGCGTAAAATAGGTCGCTGAAATTGTATATTAATTATATTTCTTTCATCTAGAGGGGCAGTTATCTTCCGAAAAGATGTCTGAAAGAAACTGCACAACGGTTTATATTCTGTAAAATTGGTATTTCCATTAGTAAACCTACCATGTGATTAAAATATTAAGTTTCAAATCAATGTATGCTCAACTCGTTGTACCTACAACAAAACCCTAGCCGCCATCAGGTGTTATCAAGGGGCATAACCATGATTTAATACAAGGAACGTTATAATCAACACGATAAAACTTATCAATAAATAAAAAATACATTACGCCACAGATTATACTGTTAGGAATATACTTTTTGTTTTTGTTTTGCTATGAACTGCAATCAATAGATAAAAGTATAAAAATATTTACAAATAAACCGGGAGTGATCTCCCCAAAACTTTCTCGAATATTCTTATATAAAATAACAGGGGATGGGAACTCGGGCTATAGACATGATTTTTAATCCATTTTAAATACTTAAAGTTTTAAAAATAGAATAAAATCTCGTAGACAAATTAATTGCTCACCAAGTGAACGCGAAATAAAAAAGCGCATAATAGTGCGCAATATTATTATTACTTTTAAAATTTACATTAGTTTTTTGAGAAATCGGAAGTAGCGTAAAGTACTACTTCCAGTCAACGGAAATGACTCAAAATTTAATAGAAGGTAGAGAATTAGATCTTTTACTTACGTATGAAATTTCTTTTATCTATCTGAAATAGTACTCAAGTTATAGGCTTTTGAAAAATTCAAAGTAGGAAAAGTACCACTTCCGGTTATCGGAAATCGCTCAAAAGTTGATACGGATCTACGATTTTGATTAAATACTTATATATGAAATTTCATCAACCTAGCTGTAACGGTACTCAAGTTATCGTGTTTACACACGGACACACACACACACAGACACACACACAGACACACAGACATACGGACAAGATTGCAAAATTATGTTTTTCCGTATCAGTGAGATGTAAAACGTCGAGATTTGCAAAAATCTCGATTTTTTTTTTTTGCACGATTACAAGACTTTCTCTATACTTCGTATATACGAGAAAGTAAAAAAGCAGCTTCGAAAGTAATACAAAGAGATGAATTACATACAACAATGTAAGTATTCTCTTCCTTTTTGAAAATGTTCTTTTTAGGAGAATACGGTGTGTTTTGGCTACTGGCTGTGCCGCCATGAAGAGCAGAGATTGCCGGAGATTTGCTGGACGTGAAGCCTTAAAGTGGTATCGAATTTTTCAAGACAGAGGGGATTTTGAACGGTGTCAATTCGGTATTACATTAAGTTATACAGCACAGATGTACAAGACACCACTCTAAAGACAGTACACTACGGAAGACTACAAATGAGAATACGATACACAAAACTTGACTAGACTAGACCAGCCTATAAATTGCTACTCGATTCTATGCTTCTCTGTTCCATAGCTAGGCAAACTCTATTCTTTCTTTTTAATTACTTAAACTTTTTAAAGTAGAATAGAATCTCGTAGAAAAATGAATTGCGCATCGAGTAAACGCCAAACAATATGTGTATAATAGTGCGGAATATTATTAGTATTTAATAAATTCACATACCTTTTTTGAGCAACCGGAAACCGCGTAAACTATTACTTCCGTTCAACTTGTGAAATTTCATAAACATAATTATCTGAAACAGTACTAAAGTTATAGGCTTTTGAAAAATTTGAAGTAGCTTAAGTTCCACTTCCGGTTACCGGAAATCAATGAACAGTTGAGAAAGAACTACATTATATTTGATATAATATTTATAAATAAAATTTCATTAAACTAGCTGTAAAGGTACTCAAGTTATCGTATTCACAGACAGACATACACACACATGCACACACACACACAGACTTACGGACAAGATTACAAAACTATATTTTTCTGAATCATGGAGGTGTAAAACCTCGAGATTTGTGAAATGCTCTTTTTTTTTGCACGATTACAATACTTCCTCTATACTTCGCATACGAGAAAGTAAAAACAAAAAAACACATAAATACCGGGTTTTTAACATAATCATTTAACTATCTGAATCAGTGCATTTAATTACTTAAACTTTTTAAAATAGAATAGAATTTTAAGTCTCTTAATCAGCGAGTACATTTAATATGGTATGGTTACCGATGAAGAAATGAACTATTTCATTTAAATCTATAGATTTATACATAAAAACCTAATAAAAATAAATCACTTTAAAAAAAAAGAATACAATTGAATAGTCGAGTTTTTTTACGGAATCATTTAAGTCACTTAATCAGTGTGTGCCTGTGTTATGTTAAATGTGTCGGATTTTTAGCTAATTAGTTTTTTCTTTGCTTTGTCACCAATATCGTTCAGCGTGTAGTAAATCACATTGCGTTTTGACCAATAACTATTTTATAATTTTTATTTCTCAAACAAGTACAACATTTTAAAATATATAGGCCCATAATTCACGTGAAGCGGGTACCGATGGCTAGTATACAATAAAATCCCCCACGCTTTTCTTTATATCTATTTAAATGGTAGTGTGTCGTTTATTTTCTACTTTTAAGTGCATCATAACATTAAAGCTTGTTATTAAAACGTTTGTTAAGAATTTATTTTTTAATTTGTAATTTAAAAAATCATTAAACTCAATTATATATTTATACTCTGATATTTAAAACATAGGCTTACTACTTATTTTTTTCACTGCACTCGATATTTGCATTGCACTTATGTCTAATAATGAGAATTGAAAATATAACATCGGTATATCATTTAATAGGTACATAATAAACCGTATTGATAGTGAATTATAGAGGTGGAGTGTCTTTAAATGTGTTCGGGTATGGGGGTGATCTGAAATTAAATATGTTTGTAGCGTCATAAAAATAAACCCTTATACGATTACAATACATCGTTTATATTCCGTATACGATTAGGAGGTGTAAAACGCCAAAAAACTGTCAAAGTATAAGCTAATTATTCAGCACGATTAAAATAAACTTAGTAAAATAGTACAATATACGAAATAGTAAAAATGTTTAAAAAATACATATTAAAGTTGTCTTGTTCCTACTTAATCCGTGTTGGTTTAGTAATAAAAAAAATGGGATCCTTGTGTATAATGGTATACTGCACACTTTGACAATAATTTGGTGGATTTAAAAGAAAAAGTATGTTTCTCAAAAAAAAAAAAAAAAAAAAAGAAAACAGATAGAACAGACTTATTCCGGATAAAAATAACTTTTATTATTGGTTATTAAGGTTTAGACCCTAGGAATGATCTCCCTGTAACTGGCTTAAAAAACAAGCATCACATGCGTTGCTACAACCTCAGCAATAGCATGGGCGAAGCCTTCTCGGTGAATGGGCAGCAAAGTGCGTTACAGAAAGGTAATGTTCTCGTATTTTTCTCTTGTTTTGTTGAAAGAAAAAAAAACTAAGACTCAGCAAAGTGCGTTACAGAAAAGTAAATGTTCTCGTATTTTTATCTTGTTTTGTTGAAAGAAAAAAAACTAAGACTCAGCAAAGTGCGTTACAGAAAGGTAATGTTCTCGTATTTTTTTCTTGTTTTGTTGAAAGAAAAAAAAAACAAAGACCTTTTAAAACTCTGGATCGTTGTCTTACTCAAGCAATATCAAAATATTTTAGTGTTGAGAGCTTGCCATTCAATGGAGTATAGAACATATTGTCTTGCAATATCATCTCCAGCTTCAGTGTTTAACCCAAAACATCAGGAAGTCTTATACACTTTGTTAAACATATGAAAACTTGCAACAAATTAACCAGTATAAAAATAATTATTCACTTATAAATTGTATTAAACAAAAATAAACAATACAGCAAGAATATTTCATTTTGACTTTATTTTTACGAGTGATACAGAATTTTATTTCGTTATCGATCTATAATCTTTTAACCACAACCCTAGCACTAACACTAACCCTTACCCTTATCCTAGCCCTAGCCCTAATCCTAATCCTAGAACTAACAATAGACCTAACCCTAACCATAGAACTAACCATAACCCTAGCCCTAACTCTAGCCCTAACCCTAAAAACTAACCCTAGCCCTGGCCCTTACCCTAACCCTAGACTAACCATAATCCTAGCCCTAACCCTAACCATAACCCTGTCCCTAGAACTAACCCTAACCCTAACTCTAACCCTAACCCTAACCCTAACCCTAACCCTAACCCTAACCCTAACCCTAACCCTAACCCTAACCCTAACCCTAGAACTAACCCTAACCCTAACCGTAGCTGTACTTTCAGCTATGTCGGGGGTAATGTCCTTCTGGCCGGGGGGTAATTGACAGGGGAGTAATTAACCAGGGGGTAATGTCGGGGGGCGGGGGGAATGTCCGGGGGGGGGTAATTGACGGAGCAGGGGTAATGCCCTGTTCACGTGATCAGCACTCGCGTCGGATATTCTACTGATTTAGGGGGGGGGGGGAGGGCATCCACAAATTAATTTCACCTTTTTTAATGACTTACAAAAAGCCAGACCATCACACCTACATCCCCCCTCCCCCCTCATAATCACGTCATTTATGAATAGTAATTGACTATTAATAAAGTTTACTTAATCCTAAGGGTCCTAATTAATTTCTAAATAATTATATAAAAATAATCTTATATTCCATATTTTGTGACTTAGATGCACCTAATACTATGCAAGTAAATTATTATCTGCTGGCTAGTGTTGTCTAGTGTCTGACAAATTGTACTGAAGTAGTGAATGCACGGTTAGGAAGTAGTTCATAAACGATACATTTATCTATTCGATACGTGTGAGGCTAAGAAAGAGGGGTGGGAAGGGGGTGGGCACGGGAAACAAACTTGAAAGAGACAACAAATCTCCTATGTACGTCAGCATCGCCCATAATAAAACTAACTCAGTGGAGATAATTCAAAATATAGGCCCTAAAACTTTATTATGACATTTCTTGTAAAAGCAAACATAAGTAACGTATATAAAAACAGTTTCAAATATTACATTATTTTTTATTATTTGTAGGATACAGGATAGAACAGGATAGTACAGGATTGAAGGTCTACCATAATCACAATCATATATTAATATTGAAAAATGTACAATGGGTTGGCCCCTAACCAATGCCGAATAGAAGTACCTCACATCATGAAAGCCCACTTCATATCTAGTTGCATCTCGAGTTATGGATATTGTTTTTTTTAAAGAATTTTGTCGGCGATAGCATATGTTTGATTGTAGGGGAAATAGAACTCGGCCCTTGACGATGGTTAAAATAATACAATTATAAATATTTGTTTTAATATATATAAATAAATTTGACAACAATTATCGAGTCCCCCTATTTGGTCCCCACCCCCTGCCTCATCCGCCACAGCACACTTTGAAGGATCGGGCGAACAGTTACGTGTCCTCTATTTGGCTATCAAAGGGGAGCAACGAGTCAGAGAAATCATTAAAATTTGAAGTTTTGCCTATATTTTACATTAAAATTTGTGTAATGGATTTTAGTGTTCGCGGCAGAGCGTGCTATAGTGACTGTAAAAAGTAAAGTTAATCGTACCTCAGCAACAGCTTTTTTTTTTGTACAAAACAAATATCATGTCAAAAATGCACAAAAATTGAATTCAAAATTTTCTACTTTTAAGTGCATCATAACATAAATGCTTGTTATTAAAACGTTTGTTAAGAATTTATTTTTTAATTTGTAATTTAAAAAAACATTAAACTCAATTATATATTTATACTCTGTTATTTAAAACATAGGCTTACTACTTATTTTTCTCACTGCACTCGATATTTGCATTGCAAAATTTTTAAAAATATTAATTATGGTCAGCCCCTTGCTTTGCTTATGGACTTGAATGTAGATGATGTTTCAATACTTATATTTTATTATTTAATGTTATGTTTTCATACATTGTACAGGAAACTCTTGGATTGTGTTAGTGGCAGTGTTGGTCCACACTAGTTATTCGTCTGGCTGAGAAGTCAATAAACGCATAAAATGTATTTTTAAATACATACATTTTTAAAAGTAATATAAAACTTTGCTCATAAAGTCTATTTAATTATAATTAATCATTGATTTAACTGGAATGATCATTTTTTACTTTAAATATTTTTCTGCGTTATTTAGAAATCTTCGAAGAAAATAAATATAAACATTTGTTAATTCTATTCAGATTTTCATTCATTTTCTTTTTTTTCTTAAGTCTTTACTAAATATGGGGCCAACACAATTAACAAATGTAACTATACATGTATAAAAAATAGCAATAAGTATTGCCAAATCTAAAACAGAGAGTAGAAAATTGTGTTTATAAATTTTATTTGGATGTTATTTTCTCAGTGCAAAGTATATAACATGTTTAAATGTGCATCTAATTGTGTTACGGGGAATTCGCAAAACCCAGTGTAGATTATATAATTTTTATCATTAGTTTTGGTAAGTTTTAATTACATAATATTGCATACCTGCCTAGACACTCTCTAAACGTGAAAACTATCTGATTTGTAGAATACACATCATCCCTACAATGTTAAAGAATATATAGTTTGTAGCCTTCAGCTTTGACAGCTTGTGTAGTGTCAAAATGTGTGGTACAACATATGTTTGCACTAGTATTGAGAACATACAAATTATCATTTCCCACAAACATAACATTTCTCAGTGCAAGGCATATAACATGTTTAAATGTGTGTCTAATTATATTACGGGTAATTCTTAAAACAAAATATAGATTATATAATTTTTATCATTAGTTTTGGTAACTTTTAGTTAAATTATATTTCATACCTTGTCTAGGCACTGTCTAAAAGTAGAAACCATCTGATATGTAGAATACACTTTATTCCTACAAAAATTTTGACAATGTTAGGCCTACAATGAGAGGCCTACAATATTATAGAATATATAGATTACAGCCTAGAGCTTTTACAGCTTGTATAGTATCAAAATATGTGGTGCAACAAAAGATTGCACTAGTATTGAGAACATACAAATTGAGAGACTATTGAATTGTAATCACCGAAAGCCAAAATAATGAGAATTGATTTCCATTATAAAAAATAATTGCTGTCTTTATGGGGACACTTTGCATATTATGAACCCTAACTTTGTTAAGATGCACAGTTACATATTTTGTCAGTTGTTATGAAAATACCAGAAAACACATTTTAAATTTATGCAAAGATATCCAACCAGCTCAGACAGATGAGCTGCACAAATCTCACAAAACGAGGAATAAAAACTACTAGAAAAAAAATGCAAATAATGGATCAGCTGCTGGGCCTTATTTCATACCTGCAGACTTAAATATATCAATAAACATATTATACATTATAATAGGCATAATAAGGGAAAGTGGTGAAACACCAAAGGACGGAGAAACGGACATTAGAAAAAATAACCAAAAAGGTGACTACACCGACGTCTCTAATCATTTCTTACAGAAACGTTTAATAAAGGAAATAAGCATTCTAATTAAAAAAGAACAATATATTGAATGGGGTGCTAGCCTGTGTATAAAATTCAGAAAGTTTAAGAAAATCTTTGAATGTGTAGACAGAGAAGGGACTTTTTGGAACATTTTCACAAAGGTATCTTTTAAAATACTGGCATTGCTAAACCCAATTAATATAAAAATCTAATGATATGCAGCATCAAACACCACGTTTGGCTAACAGAGGCATTTGCGAATTAATCAGACTTGGGCACAGTTGTAAACATTCCTCTTATTTTCAATAATGGACAGAATCATGAAAACAACACAAAAATGAGGAAAAGAGAAATCATTGAACACAAAATTACTTGATGTTTTGGACTTGGCAATTCACATAAATGTATTAGGCGCATAAACAACCCTAATATATATATATATATATATATATATATATATATATATATATATATATATATATATATATATATATATATAAATATGTATATATAAATATATATATATATATATATATATATATATATATATATATATAATTACTACCCTAATATATATATATATATATATATATATATATATATATATATATATATATATATATATATATATATATATATATATGTATATGTATATATATTTATATACATAAGAAACTGCTACAGTGGTTACATCTCTATAGCCGCAATTGCAAAAACGTAGCTAACATATTTTTTTACAATGCAGACACGTTTTTACTAAAATACTGTTTCCAAAATATTTTGATACAAAAAAAATCTTCTAAAACTTTGATTTCTTTTTGTGAGTAAACGGGATCTCTCACCTTAATAATTTTTAAGTTTCTTTAAAATAAATTTTGAGAAAATGTTGAGAAAAAATATATCTATTTGAACTGATAAGCAACAGTCTTTCAAAATTTACAAATACACTAATATGCGTTTAAAACATTTTGTAGACATGAAAACAATAAAAGTGTACATTCTTATACAATAAATAAACATAATTCATTTATATACACTATACACTTTTGTTGTATTTTCCTAATTTTTTTTCATGGTTTCTAATGGGGGTGACTAATAGACCAGCTTAAAGCAAAAGTCTTTTATTTTTATTTATCATATTAAACATTCCCAAGGACCCTTTACAAATTAACAAAACTGATGTCTTTTATATCAGTGTAAATAGTAAATATCTCAGGTAAAATACTGTTTTAAATATAAAATATATACTTGTGGTATAAAAAACAAAGTAATTCAATTTTTATCTGAAAACGCATCATACATTAGTTTATTGTCTGATGTTTTTTTCTCCTACTCATGAGAGCTTTTTGATATTTAAAAAATAACAAAAATATTTTTGAGAATATTAATCCTTATAATGTAGCTTTAAAAAATCAAGTGATTTATTTTATAATATGTCATACTATGTCTTTTTTTATTAAGAGCAGTTGTGGTTATGTAACAAAAAAAAATTCAAATAACTGGATGAAAATACAAAAAAAAACTACATGACATAGCAATCAAAACAGCAATGTGAAACATTTAAAATAGAGTGCTTTTAATGAAGTATATGCAACATAACAAAACTGTTTGGAAGATATAAAAGAGAAACATTTAGAAATGTATATGGTGCTCTGAACAGCACCCATTCCCAAATAAAGCTATCACACAATTTTTGAAAACAAAATGTGTTTTTTTTTTAAACGCCACTATATACTTCTCAGAAAGGTGGAAATTTCATAGAGACTCTAACACATATTACTTCTCTGGTACATTCAAGAATAGTTTTTTTCTGAGGAAATCCACGTCTTTGTTCATCTCGCTCAACATTAATCCATCCTTAAAAAAATGTTCATACTTTTTGGGTCAAACTAAATTAACATTGCTTTTCAAAAATTCTAAAAAGGAGTAGCACTAGTCTTAAAGTAGACCTGAAATCAGCGTTTAAGAATATTCCATATTTTGTCTATTAAAAGATGTGCTACTACCAATAGTAGTTTAGTCAGGTTGACACAAAAACAATGTATTATTCCATTCCATATATCTTGAAGGCAAGGTCAGTTTATCCTATAAGTTGTTTCCCCATGGCAGTGGAGATTTTAAATTTTTGCAGTTTGTACAGTTAGACTGTAAAATAAGTTGTGCTTTTGGTCACATCCAAAGCATGCTTTGATTTTTTTTTGCAGCGTGAAGACCATTGACTATTTAAAGTGGTGTCCCCGCTTTTGTCCAAGCTTAGCGATAAGGCATTGCAGTGCAGATAGGTAGAGTTTACAACTGTTTTCCACAAGCCTCAAAATTGTCTCTCTTCACTAGTCTCAGAACAATGTCAAAGTTAAATATTTGATCAGTATGCGGCACTACTGTTTTTCAATCGTACTTGCAACACATGTTTGCTTTTTGGGAAAAAATAAAGTAAGTTGTGTATTTTAATTATAATGCATATTTTATCTAGCAATTTACTAAAAACAATAAATGAATGGATGTTCAAATAAAAACAAATTATACGCTAAGTACTGGACTATCATAATGAAATGTCCAACAAAATTACAACGAGAGACACTGATACTGAGTTTATTTACCGCATATAACTCTTTGTCATTGTACATTATTAGAGTCGATGGATTCCAAAGAGGCTGTAAGAAAACTCTTTTTTCCTTCGTTACATCTTTTTTTATTTCTTTTTCAGAAGGTCTTGGTTCCTGAAAAACATTTTTAATATAGACACATTTTTCATAAAATGTTTGAGAGAATTTGTTTTGATAAGAAAAAGCTAGTCTCGAGTGTTCTAGAGAATACCGTATTAGTATCACCTTTTGGATTAACCTCCTTGATTTTTCTTTTTAAAAAATGTGGAACACGAGACAAATATAGTCAAAAAATTGAACTGATTTTAAATAAATTATTCTTAAAAGACTAATGTCTGCCTAGACAGATTTAACCTAAAGCAGTTGTGTGTTGTACAATGTGAGCAGTTACCTCCCTTTGAAAATAATATTCTATATCGGAATAGACGAAAATTCTAGAGTTACAACCGATATTTATTTTTTAGCAGCCATTCTTGATTAACTTTTTATAAGTTGCTTGTTGCCGCAAAGTCATTGTTGATATACAAAACCAAGAAATAATAAACAATATGAGATTTTCTTTTATCATATTTAGAGATTAATCTTACATTTTATGAACAGATAATTTAACAAGAAGAAGAAAACCTCAGATGTTGTAGGAAATACAGAGGTAGAAACGTTTATTTGATCATGGCCATTGTGTACCTTATTATTTTCTTCATTTTTCCTCTGTGGAAAGACACCATCAAAGTACAATAATGTATAATAAGAGACAAAGTCAAACAAGTGGATTGATTGTAAGTTAAATATTTTTTAAAAACTAATTTAGTCTAGACTAGATGTGCAACCCCATTTCACCAATGTAAAAAGGTTTTTTCATTTTTCTTCTGTGGAAAGAATCCATCAAAATACAATAATGTTTTATAAGGGACAATGTAAAACAAGTGAACGGATTTTTAATAAACAAAACCAAGAAATATGAAACAATAATAATTTCTGGTAGCATATATAGGGATAAATAATATATGTTATTAATTGATAATTTAAGAAGAAAAGCATACCTTTGAATCATTTTTTTTATCCGGGTCATAGTGTAGGCCTACGTCCATGTTTCCTTCATTTTCCTTCTGTGGAAAGAATACATCAAAATATAATAAAGTTTTATATGAGACAAAGTAAAACTAGTGAACATATTTTTAATAAACAAAACCAAGAAATATTAAACAATAATAATTTCTGGTAGCATATATAGGGATAAATAATATATGTTATTAATTGATAATTTAAGAAGAAAAGCATACCTTTGAATCATTTTTTTAATCCGGGTCATAGTGTAGGCCTACGTCCATGTTTCCTTCATTTTCCTTCTGTGGAAAGAATCCATCAAAATATAATAATGTTTTATATGAAACAAAGTAAAACTAGTGAACATATTTTTAATAAACAAAACCAAGAAATATTAAACAATAATAATTTCTGGTAGCATATATAGGGATAAATAATATATGTTATTAATTGATAATTTAAGAAGAAAAGCATACCTTTGAATAATTTTTTTTATCCGGGTCATAGTGTAGGCCTACGTCCATGTTTCCTTCATTTTCCTTCTGTGGAAAGAATCCATCAAAATATAATAAAGTTTTATATGAGACAAAGTAAAACTAGTGAACATATTTTTAATAAACAAAACCAAGAAATATTAAACAATAATAATTTCTGGTAGCATATATAGGGATAAATAATATATGTTATTAATTGATAATTTAAGAAGAAAAGCATACCTTTGAATCATTTTTTTTATCCAGGTCATAGTGTAGGCCTACGTCCATGTTTCCTTCATTTTCCTTCTGTGGAAAGAATCCATCAAAATATAATAATGTTTTATATGAAACAAAGTAAAACTAGTGAACATATTTTTAATAAACAAAACCAAGAAATATTAAACAATAATAATTTCTGGTAGCATATATAGGGATAAATAATATATGTTATTAATTGATAATTTAAGAAGAAAAGCATACCTTTGAATCATTTTTTTTATCCGGGTCATAGTGTAGGCCTACGTCCATGTTTCCTTCATTTTCCTTCTGTGGAAAGAATACATCAAAATATAATAAAGTTTTATATGAGACAAAGTAAAACTAGTGAACATATTTTTAATAAACAAAACCAAGAAATATTAAACAATAATAATTTCTGGTAGCATATATAGGGATAAATAATATATGTTATTAATTGATAATTTAAGAAGAAAAGCATACCTTTGAATCATTTTTTTTATCCAGGTCATAGTGTAGGCCTACGTCCATGTTTCCTTCATTTTCCTTCTGTGGAAAGAATCCATCAAAATATAATAATGTTTTATATGAAACAAAGTAAAACTAGTGAACATATTTTTAATAAACAAAACCAAGAAATATTAAACAATAATAATTTCTGGTAGCATATATAGGGATAAATAATATATGTTATTAATTGATAATTTAAGAAGAAAAGCATACCTTTGAATCATTTTTTTTATCCGGGTCATAGTGTAGGCCTACGTCCATGTTTCCTTCATTTTCCTTCTGTGGAAAGAATCCATCAAAATATAATAATGTTTTATATGAAACAAAGTAAAACTAGTGAACATATTTTTAATAAACAAAACCAAGAAATATTAAACAATAATAATTTCTGGTAGCATATATAGGGATAAATAATATATATTATTAATTGATAATTTAAGAAGAAAAGCATACCTTTGAATCATTTTTTTTATCCGGGTCATAGTGCACGTCCATGTTTCCTTCATTTTCCTTCTGTGGAAAGAATACATCAAAATACAATAATATAATATTATTTGAATTAAAAAACATCAACAGTAGTGCCCTGTAAAAATATTAATTCATTGTGCATATTGGTAGTTTTTAGCTTGGCCAAAAAAAAAAGAAATTATTATTTTAGGCCTATTGTTATTTTCTAAAGTTATTGAATTTATATAGAAACTATTTACTTTTAAGTTTCCGCCTAACGGAAATTGTTGTTCCCCCCCCCCAGTAGAAAAAATATGTAAGAAACACGTGTAATAATTAGACCAATAAACTGTTCTATTATTGAAATACATTTTTATTTAAAATGTCAGTCATCATAAACTTTAGAATTAATATTAATTAACTAATAACATTGGTAAATCAAAACATCTCAATATCCACTACCCGCGTAATTAAACAAATGATATACTGCATTTAGTCACAATAACTTAATAAATAAACTAAAAACAATGTTTTGGTAAACCGGGAGTGATCTCGCCTAAACTTTCTCTACTATTCTTATATAAAACTGGGGATGGCAACTCGGAAAATTGAATTGATTTTTAATCCATTTGTAGTTACTTAAACTTTTTAAAATAGAATAGAATCTCGTAGAAAAAAGAATTGCACACCAAATGAACGCAAAACAAAATGTGTATAATAGTGCGGAATTTTATTAGTACTTTATAAATTCACATGCGGTTTTTGAGAAATTGGAAATAGCGATAATTACCCCTTCCGGTCAACGGATATTACTCAAAATTTTAAAGAGGGCATAGAATTAGATCCTTTACATATATGTGAAATTTCATCTATTTGCAATAGAACTCAAGTAATAGGCTTTTGAAAAATTGGAAGTAGAAAAAGTTCCATTTCCAGTTATCGGAAATCGCTGAAAAGTTGATACGGATCTAGCTGTAACGGTACTCAAGTTATCGTGTTTACAGACACACACACAGACACACACATACACACACAGACATACGGACAAGATTGCAAAACTATGTTTTTCCAACTCAGGGAGGTGTAAAACGTCGAGATTTGCACGATTACAAGACATTCTCTATACTTCGTATATACGAGAAAGAAAAAATAGCAATTACTGTTTTCAAAAGAAAGGTAAAAATAATTACATACCGGGAGAACATTGTTCTGTGGAAAATAATTCCTCAAAAGTTCAATGACATAGATACTTAAGCACAAAGCCAATGTACCTATAGCGCTTGTAATCCACTGTATCTAAAAAAAATATTTACACGTAAGAGCTAAAAGTTGTTACAAAAGATGAAAAGAAACTGAGAGAAAAAATATTATGTGTTTGTGTTTGCATGTGTGTGTATGTGCGTGTAAAATATACTTACTTTAAATTTTAAAATCTCTTGGCAAACAAATGTGTTTAACTCGCAAGAGGTAATTGTCTTTGAATTTACTTTAAGTAACTGTAAAGTAGAAAAATTGAAACTTGTAAAGTTAGTTTTACGGTGGGTGAAAAATTATTTGTATGTCAAAGATAAAATAAACAAGATGATTATTGGTCTATACCACAGAAAACAAATTCGTTCTATGTTCGTGACAAAAGTAAGATGCCGAACTTGTGGCATAGGCCACTGAGCTTAGTGTTGACTATACAATCACTTCAAGTATCTAGGTCAGAGAAACTGGTTCTCTCATTACATAGGTTTCTTAGTTTTTCACTTCTTTTGGACTGAACAATGGAGGCAGGTACCAGATGTATTTTGTGACAAAGAAATCTTCAAACTTGTTAGATATGGCTGTCACCCCTCCTAAGACATATCCAGTCGACAAGAGATTTCCCAGTATCTATTCTGAGCTACTCTCTCCAACTGTCCCGAGGCGTGACAAATCTTTTTGGTGTCTACGGTGTCTACTTCAGGTCACGTCTTTTCGTTTTCGTTTCGGCTTTTCGTCTTGCCCAGTTTTTCCTGTGAGGGCCTGTCTTGTTAAGCTGGATACAGGCTTCCTGAGTGTGTGGCCAACCTATATGAATTTTCTCTTCGTCATCCCAGTTTGTCTAATGTCAGAATACCTCCTTGCAGATGGTATAACTGTTTTGCTAGCGAATAAGAAAATCATTTCGAGACATGTATTAATAAATTTCCGTAATTTCTTCTAATTAGTGCATTATTCTTCATGTCTTAGTACCATTCACAGTATTGTGTTAAAGACAACTGATTACAATTTTCCATATAATATAAAAAAATATTAATCCATATTCATAATAACATTAGTAGTAACTAGTCAAAAGTTTCCAGAATAGAATGGTGTTATTCTTTATAATAGTTTATTATCATAATTTCAGCTTACACATAAATTAAACACTCTATTTAAATGGTTTTCTATTCTTACAATTGAATTTACTCAAATGTCATCAGGTCAATGGTTAATTTTTATCTAAGTTTAATTTATTTTGAATGTTGATTACAGATATTCTAAAAACTCACACCGGTATAGTGTACTCAGGATATAATCCTTAATAGATTAATCATACCTTTGCGAGGGCTCGGTAAATAATGTCATAAATATTCTTTTCCTGAATCATGTTTAGGCACTTCTCTTTTAACTTAAAATAAAAACAAACATGTGATTTGTTAAAGATACTAAAATAAAACAACTCTTAGTTTAAACAATATTCAACTATGTAACATTTTGATCGGTCTTTTACTGTAAACAACTTGTTATTTTATTTTATAGACAGAGGCTTATGCAGGTTTTCGGGTTAAGGGGAGCGGCGAGTCAACACAAAGGCGCCAATATATATATATATATATATATATATATATATATATATATATATATATATATATATATATATATATATATATATATATAAATTTGTGTCCGTTCAAAACACTAGTTTTAATGCCCCAAAATTCCCAAAAATTAACTGTTTTCAAAGGACACAAATTTTGAAAATTCATAATAAATTATTTTGAAGATATGCACTTAAAATTTTTAGCTGAGTGCCCCAAAATATGGAGCCTGACATTTCAAGCAAAGGCTACATTTGTGAATTAGATCAAATGTTTGGGTGGTTGTTTGTTCATATACAGCAAGAATAACAAAAAACAGCTGATGTACAAATGGCGCTAACGTGGATTGGCACTGCTACGAATAGCACCTTGCGCGTGCCTGTCAAACATCTAGGCAAGGAGACACAATGAAATGTGATAGTTAGGCTACGTAACAGGAATGTACTAAATTCGTAGTTTAAGTAATGTGTTTGCTGTTTATTTTTTTTTTCGTCAAACGTGTTTTAAATTTAATATAATTATATTCCGAAAAAGGTGCCACTATCCTTACAATGGTCGTAGGGAGCTAGTGCTCCCCCTACCTCCGCCCACCTCGGTACGCTACTATATATAGATCTATATTTCTAAATATAATTACATATAGGGCTTACTTGATCACCTCTCTAAGTTACTTAAAATAACTATTTCCAAAAAGGTAGTGCATATGTATCTATTTTAAAAATAAATTAAGCAAACAGCCTAAATTTAAAAGTGCAATATTTTACAATTAAAAAAAAATATTTGACATAATTGTGTGCTTTTATTTTAATAATACTATTTTTATGTATGCTATACTTTACATAAAAATGGGTCAAAAAGTTGAAAAATTTAGTTTGTCTTACCAGTATTGAGCTTAGAAAAGAATCTTCATTCTTTTTTATTACGTTATCTATGAAGCCCTGCAATACAATAAAAAAAAAACTCAAACATTAAATTTTAACTGTTAAAATGTAATGTTTATATTATTTTTATTATTTATATTATATTATTAGACGTAGTCAACAAATTATGCAAGTCTGTTTCATTGTATTTTTCTTTCACATGTATATGTTTTACTTTTTAATATGTATTACATTCGTAGAGGTAGTACTTACAGTTAATTTATTGATCTTTAGACTGTAGTCCTGAATATGAAGTGCTAGGTTTTTTCTTAGGCTTTTTAGCTGACAAAAGAAATCTTGTCATAAATCATAGGATACAGCAGTAAAGAGATATGCTCAAACTTGAGACAAAGTATAATAGTATTTGTTAAACGTTATCATTTTAATACATGCATTGTTGTATAATGTCTTACTACTTACGACTAAAGCATGAGTAGGATTGCTGTCACTATAGTTTGACATTCTTTCCAAGCAGTTTGATGCTTCCTTCATCTGATTGATGGATAAACCGCTCCTTACTTTTTTTAATTCAAGTTTGCCAACCTCAAATGTTTCAAAATTTAGTGTTGTATCACAATGCCTGAAATAAATAATGTTGGCTTTAATTGGAATTCAAATATTGAGCAAATAATAACTTATTTTTAAATAGGGCTGCCACTAAGTACAGGCATTGCAAGTTTGTAATAATTTTTTTATTTTCTAAGGCACAAAAAGAATATTTTTCATTTTGTTATTCGTTGTTTTTAGAAATTGTATTAGTTCTCTGTATAGTGTATTTAACAGTGTGATTGTTTGACAACATTTTGCACAGACTAAAATGAATAAATTGTATTACTAATCATTTTCGTATTACTGTTTTCAGTAAATGTTTTTGGATGAAAAGTTGAAAAATAGGAAACATTTCTGATTAAGAATTTTACAATAAAGTTTCATGGTTTATTCATTATTAATCCAGTGCTTTTTAAAAATATCTAAGTTCCATACTAAAAATAATATTAATTTTGGCACCTTTCATGTGTTTATGTGAATCTCCAGAATATTGTAGTTTGACAGATTAAATTTTACTCACAGTTTTTCCGCTAAAAAATTGGAAACTTCCAATGATGTGTCTTTTATGCTTGAAGTTAATATCGCAAACAGAGAATCCACTGTATCATTATTTCTTATAGTCACCTGAAAAGTGATTTTGAAACAGCGGTTAAGGACAGCAATCTAACATTTAGAAAACATTAGAGGGACAATTACATAACGTGTGTATTTTTGTAAATACTAGAATACCACTGTTTAAAAAACAAATAGATGGAGTGATGTAACTGTGTATTATCATAAAACATGATTCAGTTAATCCTAATGATACCCGCCCCCCCCGGACATAATACCTAGAACAAAAACTCTCTTACGAAAACACTCAATTGAGGTTTAACTAAGGAAATACTTATGACTACGAAAACAAAACTTAAATATTTTTTATATAAAGTGTATTTGATAAAGTTAATTTAAATTTTAGCTTCTATAAAAATAGTTCATACACAAAAGATGTATAATATGTCATCAAGGAGTGACCTAATTTGTATTGTCCACGGTATTTATGTCGGGGTGTTTTTGTGGGATTTATGTCCAGAGAGTTTATAACCGGACACCCTAGTGATTTAATCTGCGTTGATATAGCATATTAACCTTATGTATCTGATCCTCACAGACTCCCCTTTCAGTGTGTGCTTTTACACTATAACCAACAACAGCTGTCAAAATAAGCATTAGTCCTAATCCTTGAAGCAAAGTTGAAAACCTGAAATGAAATATTCTATTTGTTTTTCTTGACCAGTTATAGTAGTATAAGAGCAGAAAAGAAGCAAAACAAGATAAGAAATATTTAATACATAAAGATATCAGCTGAAACGGAGCAGGCATCAAACAAAGCAATTTTGAAACCGCTCAACAACACAATCAAACAGCTCTCTGGAAAAGTTAACCAATGGGAAAGACCTGTCAGGAACTAGCAGGGAAATGCTACAAAAAGCCAAGAACAACAAATAAAAAGGTGGTAGGAACATTTTGATGAACTTCTAAATAGATCATTACCCCTGATCCCACCCAGGAGTAGTAGATCTCACTTTCAACTGCAAGAAACCGACTGGAGAGGAAATTAAGAATGTCGTCTCCCAGCTCAAGAATGTGAATGGATTGGGACCTGATGATATCCTAGTAGCATCCTTAAAGGCATACCTGGAGGCAACATTAGTAAGCGTACAACAACTCTAAAAAACATATGAGTAGGAGGAAATACCAAGCGACTAGAAGTAAGGCCCACTTATTAATTTCCCCACGATTGTTGACCCGAATAACAGCAACAACTACACAACTACAGATGCATCACAGAGTCCTTTTAAATGGGATAAAAATGGCATTTATTCAGAGTTAAGAGATAAGTTGATTTTGGCAGTGATTCCACGCCGTTATAACATGCTGCTGGACAACTTTCTGCTAATAAAGAAATATGGAGGAAAACATGTGATTAGACGGAACTGACATTGCGAAAAACTCCCAGCAGTATCAACCCTCATTGGGGTACACCAAAATGCACCTGCCGACACCACAAAGATGGATTGCACGTGGAAGCAAATTAAAAGAAGGACACAGGACAGGGACGCACGAGATACTTGGTTGATGGCTCATAGACTGGCAAAGTGTAGGGACGTGATGTGAAAGTTGCTTGACATAAAGCACCTATTTTGTTTATTATAAAGAACGTTTATAGAAACTGAATTTTTAAGAGCTGTCACCAAAGCATTATTGGAAACCCAGCTTTTACACATACAGTCGTATAAACAAAATCGTGTTAAATGTAAAAATGTAAATATCATAATGTTTATTAATATCATATATCATAATATGTATACCATTTTATAAGCGTTATCCCAATGAGAGGTCTGGGGCAATCTCTTCTGCAATTTTTAGGCACCTCAAACGAATTGAACCCTATCAACACTGCCATCAAAATAACGCTGCAACCCAAACATACACCGGCAGTCCATCTAAAGACAATATGTTAAATTAAAAACAAATTCCTCAAAATAAGAGCAATACTTTTTTAAAAATTTATAATTTCACAGGAGATTTGATGAATGCTATATTTTATGTATTAAAATTCATTCCTTATTTTTATTTAAATATTCATAAGAATTAAAATTAGACATATAGCCTATTAATAATGTATACAGACTTTCCTCTATAATAATGTAAAACACAGAATTGTGGAGGTTATGTATTGAATGGTGTTCATTTACATTTAATTATTGTGACTAACAAAGCCTATGATCTTTATGTAGTAAAATACCCTTTTGACCATTGCAGTCCAATGGGGAATTTGTGGTCAGCGCTAGGCTTAGCAACCTTTACTTTCCATAACGTGAGACGGGTACCCATCAGAGCTGTATGGACTATCTACATATGGAAGCCCAGCTTTAAAATTAAAGACTTATTGTTTTAGCAATCGAATTCTCTACTATTCGAAAATGTCATTTTATATGATCTTTATCTGAGGTTAAATTTTGATATTTTTTTCTCTATAGATAATGCTTTCTTTTATTGTAACAATTTATACTTCATTATAATAGTAAAGCGGCATGAGATCAAAGAGTTTCTTAGCTTTTAAATACACTTTAGGATATCAAAATATTTTTATACATTGTTCGGTCTGGACTATTTTCTGGGGGATGAAAGCAGTTCCAAAAATGTCCTTGTGTTTTACTAACTAAAAATTAGCACATACATATTGTTGGAACACTTACCTTCTTTCTTCTATGTCCAGATAGTATTTTCTTTCTTTGTTCTTTGAAATCAAATAGTTTTTAAGAATGGTGATATCATTAGATAATAAAATTAAATGATTTCTAAAAAAAAGAAAACTAAATATTCTGAAAGTTAGTAAAATGTTTTACAAATATTACAATAAAAAATAAGATTCTTTAAAGTTTATTGTTTAATTTGCTAACATACCTCAATGTCCTTGTTTGAGCTGTTGAAACTTTCACTTCCATTTAATTGATATATTTTATTTGTCAGAATATCTAAATAAAAGTATCAGTATTTCGTTCAAAATCTTTAATAGTTCAAAAAAATTACATTAAATTTTGTTTCTTTAATTTAAGCCTTATATGTGTTTTTGTGGTAAAATGTAAATATTACATTTGTTTATTTAGAATATGCATTATTATAAAGCAGAACGGCAGCTAACCTTTTTGAAAAAAATGTGTTGACTCAAAGACTTTTTCTAACTCTTTTCTGACCTGGAATGTAAAATATTAATCAAAACTACTATTATATAAAAACAATATCTTGATATAATTCAAATTATGAGTTTAAATTTATATACCTACACCTTTATCTCACACAAAAAGATATAAAGGACATCAAAGCCCGTAAATGGGGATGGATTGGACATTCACTATGCAGGGAAGAAGATAATATCGCGAAGAAAGCTTTGGGCTGGAATTCCCAGGAAAGAAGAAAAGTGGGCCGGCCTAAGAGAAGATCGGTAGAAGAAAATGCAAAGATCGCTGAGCTCAAGTGGGCGAAGATAAGGGGAGCTGCCCAAACCCTAGCACGTCGGAGAGGTGTGGTTGCTGCCCTTTGCTCACAAGTGGCCACTAAAGGCGATCCCTAATTCTAATAAAATTCAACGTATTATATTTCATACATTTACTACAACTCAAAGCAATAAAATATATGTGTTACAAAGTTATTAAAAGCTAACTATATATATATATATATATATATATATATATATATATATATATATATATATATATATATATATATATATATATATATATATATATATATATATATATATAGGCCTATATATATATATATAATTCTCTTCTTGGATACCATAGAAAACACCAAGCTGTAAGTGCGCCTAGCAACCCCCTCTCTTCCTTCTTCCTCTCTAGACATATCCCTACCACGCCCACCCCACATGGTCTGGTGAGCGTTGGTTCACGCTAAATGTTTACAATCGTAGAGCCTGGTTTATTGACGGCTATTAGGGGCAGATAATTTAGTTTTAAACTTAGGGGAGGTAACTAAGAGAAGGCTGCTTTCACAGGGATGGAGGTGTAGGGTAGGGGTTGGGAGAAAGAAGGGTGGGGGAGGGTTTATCGTCCTTAACAACCTACTGATAGTATTTTAAAGCTAATATTTTAAGTGGCAGCATTGGTACTGTCAAATTCACAAATTATGAATTACTGAAAAGTAGAAAATAAAACATAGCGGCATATGATACGCCGCGGGTCGGCTCGTACATAATAAAGCGAAAGTGATCTCGCCGAAACTTTTCGAATATACCTTTATAACACTACGGGGAAGGCAACTTTGGATATAGACATTCTTTGTAAGCAATTTTAATTGCTTAAACGTTTTAAAATATAATTGAATCTCGTAGAAATAAAAATTGCGCAACCAGTGAGCGACAAACAATATGTGTAGAACAGTGCGGAAATTTAGCACTTAATAAATTCATATGCGTTTTCTGAGATATAGAGTAAAGTACTCATTCCGTGAAACGGAAATTACTTCAAATTTGATGGAAAGCAGAGAATTAGATATGCTACTTATTTTGTCTAATTATCTGAAACATTACTCAAAATAAAGGCTGTTGAAAAACCAAAAGTAGAATACGTTTCACTTCTGTTTTGCCGGAAATATAAAAATAAACTGATACAGAACTATAAATTTAATATAATACTTTTATATGAAATTTGATCAATCTAAAGGTACTCAATTATCGAGTTCACAGTCAAACAGAGCCCCCCCCCCCCCCCCTAAACGGAAAATATCAAGTGTGCCCCCCCCCCCCCCCGAGAAAAAAGTCTGAAAGAAACACTGCATGCGGACAAAATTTCAAAACGATAAAGTAAAAAAAAAAAACAATATTGAAAAACCTACCTCTATCAATTGATCGATGATGTGTGTCATATTTTGGCTAATAGCTGTGACACTTTCTATACATGTTAAAACCTAATCAGAGTTAAAAAAAAACAAATGTGGCAATGGTACAAGCAGTCAAATAAACAAAAATGTTATTTGCCAATGACGTGCAAAAGTTTTTACTTTCTCGTATATACGAAGTATAGAGAAAGTATTGTAATCGTGCACAAAAATCACTTGAAATTTTAACAATTTTCACCGTATTACACCTCAGTCCTTCATCACATCCGAAGTTTAGAGGACTTATTTTAATCGGGCAAAAATTATCAATCCAGATTTATCAAAACTAAGAGGTTTTATGCGTAATCCAGTCTGAAAAACCGGGCTTTGCAATTCTGTCCGTATGTCTGTGTGTCTGTGTGTGTGTCAGTGTGTAAACACGATAACTTGAGTACCGTTACAGCTAGGTTGATGAAATTTCATATATAAGTATTTTATGAAAATCGTAGATCCGTATCAACTTTTGAGCGATTTCCGATAACCGGAAGTGGTATTTTTTCTACTTTGAATTTTTCAAAAGCCTATTACTTGAGTACTATTTCAGATAGATAAATGAAATTTCACATGTAAGTATAAGATCTAATTCTCTACCTTCTGTTAAATTTTGAGCAACTTCCGTTGACCGGAAGTAGTAATTTACGCCACTTCCGATTTCTCAAAAAACTAATGTAAATTTTTAAAGTACTAATAATACTGCGCACTAGTATGCACTTTTTTATTTAGCGTTCACTTGGTGTGTAATTCTTTTGTCCACGAGATTTTATTCTATTTTTAAAACTTTAAGTATTTAAAATGGATTAAAAATCATGTCTATAGCCCGAGTTCCCATCCCCTGTTATTTTATATAAAAATATTCGAGAAAGTTTAGGGGAGATCACTCCCGGTTTATTTTCTTTTTAAATCACTGAAATAATTCTAAAGGTTGTTTTCTTAATTCTCAAAACAAGTTAGAGTTGGACTTACATTGCTTGTACTTTCTTTTCTACTGATATTGTCACATGATCGGAACAATTCTTTATTTCCAAAGGAAACCAACTGTATCGAGAAATTTTTCGCAAAACTCTCGTAGGAGTAAAGAAAATGTAACAAGTCTTTCAGTGTTTCAGTGTTTTTCATGGCACGTTGAGTATTTATAGCCTCTGTTAGAATAGAAATATATATATAAATATAAATATATATATATATATATATATATATATATATATATATATATATATATATATATATATATATATATATTATACTATATTTGTATCAATTTTTTATATACCCACATATTTGAAGCACAATAATAATACCATTCTCTTAAATACCTTCTTTTTTTTTTGTTTACAATAAGCAGAAATTTTTTTTTTCAATTTATTGAACTTTAGATTCTTTCTTACCTATTAGAAAATCATCTACTGTTAAGATGAACTGTGGAAGATCTGAAAACTCCAATATGTTGGTGTCCACATTTATGTCACGTGCATTGGTTTCTTCTAACAAATGAACATATTTTGAATAATTAATCGAATTCCATGTTTAATGTTTCACAATCATTATATTTTCACCCAATGAAAAACTGTTTTATTAACTACACATATAGTAATTAGCAGAAATGTACAAATGTTGCATACTTATATATATATATATATATATATATATATATATATATATATATATATATATATATATATATATATATATATATATATATATTCAACGAGATTCTTTTCTATGTAAAAAAAATGATGTAACAATTGTTAAATAAAAAGCATGTCTATATCCCGAATTGCCATCCCACGTACTACTGTTTTAAATGAATATGCGAGAAAGTTTAGGGGATATCACTCTGGTTTTTTTAGCGCAATTTCCATTCTGGAGAATTGCGTTTATTAACCCGTCATTTCTGGATGTATGAATGAATGGATGGATGGATGTGTGTCCGCAGCGTTAAGTCGTATCTCCTCCTCAACGAAGCAATATCGATGACTAGTTTCAAAAGCAATTATGTTAAGCAAGTTACGAGGATGAGCATAGGCCATAAAAATTCCGGGTTTCTTTCATGTATTTCCCGGAAAAGCCAAAAAACCTCGAAAAAAGCAGTTTTTGGCCCATATCTCGGCAACCAGACCTTTTAGCGACTTGAAACATGTACCAATCGATTCCTGCCATAATTTAGAACAATAATATTGCCGAAGAAATTTTTAAAAAATATCCTTTCGTTCGGTCACAAAAATATTTTTGAATTAATTAAAATTTGGACCGAATCAGTAGGCATTTTTTCCAACCACACCACACGCGTCATCACGTTCAATAGCTGCGCCATCACGTTCAATGGCTGCGTCATCACGTTCAGTAGGCGCGCAATCGTTTTTAGTCATGTAACTCTATTGTAAATAAAACATGTAAAATACTGATTTTTTTTTTAATAAAAAACGTTTTAATAACTAACCAATGGTTTTACTAACCCTGCTCTAGATTTAAGCTGCGACAGAGCTATTTTTAGATAACATAAGGAAATTGCGCTTAAATGTCACTAGACTTTTTAATTAACTTGTTTTCTTTTTTTTTTTTAATTTCAAGCCATTTAAATAGGCTTATACGCTCATTTCCAAGATTTTTTTAAAATCCAGTTACCACTCAACAAATCTGTGGTGTAAGCAATATAGAGAGGAAATAAAAACATGCTTATTTTAATTTAAAAGGAGCTAAATGCAAATAGGAAAATAATTACCCAAACTCAAGCTGCCATTACCAACAGTTTTCTTTTCCTCCAGGTCCTTTGATTCAAACCAATACGCAGTTGACTGCTAACCAAGAGAATACAATAAACATATAATTATATATATACATATACATATATATATATATATATATATATATATATATATATATATATATATATATATATATATATATATATATATATTAACAATAGCCGTTCCAGTGTTGTTTTACAGCATTTAAATTATCACTATTTGGAAAAGTACTGTCTGTTATTGTTCTCTAGCTTCTGGGGTCAATCTAAATGTCTCAACGTTTTGATTATTTGAGATTACTCTAGGTTCGGTAAGTCGTCTTGTACACTTCACCTACGACATAATCATTCAGATCAACGAAGAAGATTTAAACATCGAAAACAAAATTAGACTGTCTGCAACTCAGAAATGTGTAGGCTTACAACTGTGACAGATACTTACGTTCTGTTGATAGCATGCGCCATTGTATCTCTTTGTAGCCCTTGATAAGCTTTGGTTTGTAACCATACAAAATGATCCTCCAGCACTGAGGAATAAATAAGCAAAAAAAAAATGCTTTTAAGATAATCGTTAAATTTAAAACCTTCACAAAGGGGTCGGCGTGGTCGAGTCGGTAAAGCTCATGGTTGCTCATGTTTGCTAAACCTAAAAGTCTCGAGTTCAAACCCTCGGGTAGATGAGGCTCCTTAGCTTGGGACAGCCACTCTTCTAGGAGAGACAACTCAAAGATCAAACAACTGCTGCCTTGCAGTTTGTTCTTGGTTGGACAAAGGCTATTGAAGCAAATCCAAAAAGAAAAGCAGGCTGAAATCGAAGTCAACGGCCTCAAATGCGCATAACCAGTTGACACGTACTCCTTAATTGTGACGCAGGCGTGGATAGATCGGCAAAAGCTCATGGTTGATAAATTCGAAAAAAGTCTCGAGTTTAAACCCACTGGAAGATAAGGCTCGATCCCTTCCAACACTGAAAATTAAGAACGAAGAAGAAAACCTTTACAGGTGTATAACGACGTACATTATTGTTTAAGAAGACCTCGACATGCTGGTTTGATATCTAGTTCGAGATTCTATGAAACGAGCTATCGAACAAGCGGTGTTTCGATTTCAACGACTAGAAACTAGCTCATCGTGTCAGAGGATAGCAGTGCAGAAAATCAATTGAAACACAGCACATTTTGCAGTTAAGTGACGTTCCGTTTGAATTTAGAGTTTGAAGCTTGCCTTCAGAGTGAGAGAAAAGAGATTAACATTAACAGAGTAAAGAATAAGTGAAACATTAGTTGGATTTTTAGCTATTGAGTTATTTCTTTGCGTTTTCACTAATATGATTTAATGTGTAGTAATGAATATGGCGTTTACACAAATAACTATTTAATAAACTATTATTTTTCAAAACAAGTATAAGTTAAAAGGTCTATAATATATAGGCCTTTTAATTTACGTATACATTATTAGTAAGACAACACCATATTAAACGCACACACTGACTAAGAGACTTGAATGATTCAGTTAAAAACTCGGCAGTTCAATGCTATTTATTTTGTTTGTTTTTTTAAACTAATTTGTATTAGTTTAGGTCGAGAAGATTGCATAAATTTCATAGCGTTCTTCTTGATAAGTAAATCTATAGATCTAAATCAAATTGTTGTTATTATAACATTGAAATATATGAAATGCAAATCTTATTGAAAACAAGTTAATTAAAAAGTCTAGTGACATTTAAGCGCAATTTCCTTATGTTATCTAAAAATAGCTCTGTCGTAGCGTAAATCAAGAGCAGGGTTAGTAAGACCATTGGTTAAAATACATGTTTTATTTACAATATAGTTACATGACTAAAAACCATTGCGCGCCTAGCTACTGAACGTGATGACGCAGCCATTGAACGTGATGGCGCCGCTATTGAACGTGATGACGCGTGTGGTGTGGTTGGAAAAAATGCCTACTAATTCGGTCAAAATTTTAATTAATTCAAAAACTTTTTTGTGACCGAACGAAAGAATATTTTTGAAAACTTTCTTCGGCAATATTGTTCTAAATTATGGCAGGAATCGATTGGTACATGTTTCAAGTCGCTAAGTTGTCTGGTTGCCGAGATATGGGCAAAAAACTGCATTTTTTCGAGGTTTTTTGGCTTTTCCGGGAAATCCATGAAAGAAACCCGGAATTTTTATGGCCTATGCTCATCCTCGTAACTTACTTAACATAATTGCTTTTGGAACTAGTCATCGATATTGCTTCGTTGAGGAGGAGATACGACTTAAAGCTGCGGACACACATTCATACATTCATACATCCATTCATTCATCCATTCATTCATCCATCCATCCATTCATCCAGAAATGACGGGTTAATAAACGCAATTCTCCAGAATGGAAATTGCGCTAAAAACACTTCATTACTATTGCGAATCATTTACGACATTCGATGTTTAATTCTATTTTTATCCTAAAATTAATGACGCCATTAGTGTTGTGCACTTTAAGTATTTTAAAAATATGACATGTGACGTCATTGTTTTTGTGTTACTTGTATCTTCTTTAAAGCGTTCTTGTCAAAATAATAAACACTTTTCCGGTTGCATAATAAAAAATGTGTTTCTACATTCAAATATGCCTTTAGTTTTATTTTCCTTCTTGAAATAAAATTTCGATAGTTTATTTAATAAACCGAACATATTATTTTCAACAAAAGTCCGTATCACTTAGTTCTCCGTGTATCGCTGAAAATACTGATCTGATAGCCTCAGAAAATATCTGGCGACAGAAAGAGAGAGAGAGAGAGAGAGAGAGAGAGAGAGAGAGAGGGAGAGAGAGAGAGAGAGAGAGAGAGAGAGCGAGTGTGAGAGTGAGAGAGAGAAAAGTGCATAAAAGGGCTTTTTAAAAGCTTTTATTTAACTTACTGTCTTTTTATGTCTGTCGTCAGTCTGTCGTCAGCCTAGATCAAAACGCCCGAGCAAAATTACGGGCACTTTTAACTGACAGATACGGGGGCGTGGTTGGTACGTGGGTGAAGACATGAAGACATTGCAACATGACCTTAAATTTGACTTAATTGGTTGCCTAATTAATTTGTTATGAATAAATTAAAATTGTGTCCAAATTTGTAGGCTGTCTCATCAAACTATTCCGCATATTTACACGCGTCATCACGTTCATTAGGTGCGCAATGGTTTTTAGTCATGCAACTCTTTTGTAAATTTTTAAAATTTTAAATAGAACTACTGAATTTTTAAAAATAAAAAACGTTTTAATAACACGCTTTTATGTAATAATGCACTAAAAAGTAGAAAATAAATTATACACTACTGTTACGTCCCTTACATGTCCCCTGCTTGTGTGTGTGTGTTGTGTGCTGGAACGACAGGTACCCTCCCTTTGGTGTATAGTTGTATCCCTTGGTTGAGTGTGTTTACATGGAGCGAGAAGTGTTCACCTGAGGTGTGTCAGGTGACGGGTGTCAGAGCGTGTGCCAGTGTGTGAGTGTGAAGCAGTTAGTTGTAGTGTGGCGGTTGACGTGGAACGTGGTGTTGAGTATTGTATTTATGTTGTAGACCCCTTTGATCTTTTATTATTTTATTACTGTATATATATCAATTATCTTATTATTATTATTATAGTGTTAGTGTTATCTACTGTTGTATACGTTGTATATGTCTGTTGCTATATATATATATATATATATATATATATATATATATATATATATATATATATATATATATATATATATATGTTACCGAGTCTATTTACTTGTAGTGCAAAATGTTACCGATTTCACTGCTGACAGCGCCAAATGTTACCGAGTGTATTTACTCGTGCTACCTTTGACCAGCACACAACATCGACCACAATATAGATACTCGGAAATGCAGGTTTACATTGATCTCTTTATTACATGAATCAATAGAAATGCTCCACATAACAATGCATCTATGTTCCACAAGAATACAATGAACCAACTGACCCCCACTGTCCTCACTAGTCCTTACATAACAGAATGCACGTGTCCATTGTTCCTATTCTCACATAACACAATACGTCTACACCGTTCAGCCTCCAACTTGGTACTGCCCGTCTCTAGCAGTCGCCTTCCCATATATCCCCTCGTATTCGTAATAATTACCATTTGTTGCATCAGACTATGAACTGCGCAGCGGCTTTGTCGTATTGCTTCCCAAGATACGCCGTGGCTTTATGTTCGTTATCAGTCCACCACCTGCACCATTGCGTCAGACTGTAATGCGTTCTTACAATAGTCTTTAGTTGACAGACTGTATTACGTTCTTAACGTCCCTGGTAACTACACTAGTTACATATATATATATATACTAGCTGCATCCCGTGCTCCGCCACGGTAAATCTTTTTAAAATATACCAACTTTGGAACAGAACAAAACAAACAAAAACACAACACAAACACAAACAAAACACAACCACATTACAACCACAACACAATCACAACACAACCACAACACAACCACCATCACAACACAACCACAAAACAACCACAACACAACCACAACCACAACACAACCACAACACAACCACAACCACAACACAACCACAACCACAACCACAACACACGGTAAATCTTTTGTAAATGTACTAAGTTGGGAACAGAACAAAACTAAATACAACACAAACGAACGCAAAGAAAAAACAAAAACGAAAAAACAAACACAACACTCATAACATAAACACAATTTAAATGCAATCATAAAGGCATATTGGGAATATTAACAAAAACGATATTTGACATTGATCCTTTTAATATGTTTTAGCAATGTGCGTGTATTTAATATTCTCTTTACGTTATGCAAAATTGTACAAACAGTGGAAATTATAAAATAGCTCTATGCCGTTATATAAACAAACCCTACTCTAAAACTTATAATAAGACACTGCGGTGCACTGAAAAGCACAGCATGGTGCGTAGTTTACTTTTATAGTCCCAAAATCTATAGCGATGACGGACGGACGGAAGGAAGGAAGGAAGGACAGACACAGCCCGCTTATATTATAGATATATACTAGCCGTCCCGGCCAGGCCCTGCTCTGGCTTCTGTGAAAAACTTTTCTGTTAAAGACCATTACCTGTGTGTTTAGTAATCATCATAAACCCGGCATTGCCCACCCAAACCACAACCAACCAAAACAACAAAACGCAAACATAACGCTAACACAATTACAAATACAAAAGAAAACAAACTCAACCACAACCACAAACACCAATACAAACACAAAGAAAAAACAAACAAAAAAGCAAACGAAAACAAAAACCTAACAAACCTAACCACAAACACCAATACCAACAACAACAAAAAACAACGAAAAAGCAAACGAAAACAAACCAAATCCAAACGCAAAACCAACCAAAAACACAAATACAAACCCAAAGAAAAAAACACAAACAAAAACGAAAAAAGAAAGAACAAAAACGAACCAAATCAAAACGCAACCACTAACGCAAACCCACCTAAACACAAAGAAAACACTAACGCGAACATAAACGCCCGGGGCGGAATCACCTGTTTTAGCTTAATGAACGACGATAGTACCCCAACTTATTCATAGTCTTTTGCACTCACTTAAACGAACGCGCCTGTTTCAATTTGATGAACAATTATAATACTCCAAGCTTATCCGTAAAATACCTACAACATTTGCACTTGATCAATCCCCGCTAATTATGTAATTATTTTTTTTTCCCAACACCAAAACAAAGTAATTAAAAAGTAAATACTTTTCCACAAAATGCAATGGTTTTATAAAGGGAAGTAATTGTGTTTTCCTAATTCATCAAAGGGAAGTAAGTGCTATAGGACTAAATAAAGACATAATTAGAATTTTTGTAAAAGATGATATTTTTTTTAAAACTTGTGTTAAATCAATATGCCGACAATTATTACTATAATTTGAAAAATGAAAATGATTTCCCAACACTTTCAATAGTAATTTTTTAGCTCATAAATTTAGACAAATGCGCACGATAATTTTCTAACACTTAAATTCATACAATTCCAACGACAAACATATGCATTACATACAGAACTGAGCTTTATATATTAGATATATATATATATATATATATATATATATATATATATATATATATATATATATATATATATATATATATATATATATATATATATATACCCCTAGACATTGAAGAACCCAACTATAAAGAAAAGCGTGGGTCTCTTCCTAAATATTAGTAAAGGTATCCAATAGACACTAAAGTGACCCACGCTTTTCTTTATAGTTATTTAAATAGTAGTGTATAATTTATTTTCTACTTATCAGTGCATTATTACATAAAAGCTTGAAATTAAAACGTTTTTTTTTTAGTTTAATATAATATTATGATGCACTAAAAAGGAGAAAAAAATGATTGTCTTTAAATATATTGTAATACTCTACTATTCAATAACTATAAAGAAAAGCATAGTTCACTATAATATGTATTGGATATTTTTACTAATATTTATGAAGCGATCCACGTAATTTTAGGCAGCACTATTTGCGGCCATTACATCTTGCATATGAACGCTCAAATGATGTATTCAACTTGGAAATGGCTAAAACCATGTAAGAAAAGTCTGAGAAAACAGTCGCAAATGCTCATGTGATTCTATTACATACTGCTTGTTAATTGAGAGAATGCCAAGGCTAGCATTTATATGCAGGGTTAAAACTGATTCTCGGAGTAGGAGGACAGACATGTGCACAAAATGTTGCTAGTTTAAATAAATGTATATATATATATATATATATATATATATATATATATATATATATATATATATGTCACAAAACCCTGGGTACGCGTCTTTTATAGGATTTGTATATTGAATTGGCCTACCTATAAATATGTATACGCCTGTGGTTTTATTACGTCTATTGAATAAACACATTGTTAAAATTGAATATATAATTTGATAAATACTTACATCATTCCCACGGCGGCAATACCATACAGGAGACGCCATCGGAGATTCAACTTATTTCTTTCTCTCAAAATATGTATCTTGATCATGTTACTAATGGCTGAAAGACATATCCCCGTAGCGGCAGCTACAGAATATGTGAAAATATCACTTGCAACTGTGTAAAAAGCCTGTGAAAATAGAATATCTAATTGGAATAGATTTTTTATTGAATAATTCAACTTACATGCAGCTAATTATGTTTTTTGAAGAATAAGCGCACACCGTACGAACAAGTCAAATGTATTGATCGTTTTTGTTTAATTAGCCATAGCATTTTAAGTGAAAATTCACTAGAGTCCGTAATTGAGGGCAATACGGTATGTCGATGGTTCTTAACCTGTTTGTAAAATCTGAAACCCACCAGTTTCATATGCACCCTCACCGAACCTTCTTAGTAGTTTTATTGTCCGCACTGACAAAATCATATTGCAAATAAAGATTCGAGTGAGTAAAACCCACCAAACACCTGGGATTCGATAAAACTGAAGTCAATAATCACTTCGGTTTGTGGATGATGATGCCAATATTAAAACAGTATTAGAGGGATCATTTTTGGAAGGAAATGGGATCATTTAACTGAGTAAGGGATCCGTTAGGGAGGGCTGGGATCAGGGAGGGAGGGCTGGGATCAGGGAAGGCTGGGAATCAGGGAGGAAGGGCTGGGATCAGGGAGGGCTGGGATCAAGGAGGGCTGGGATCAGGGAGGGCAGGGATCAGAGAGGGCAGGGATCAGAGAGGGATGGAGGGGATCAGGGTGGGCTGGGATTAGGGATGGAGGGCTGGGATCAGGGTGGGCTGGGATCTGAGAGGACTGGGATCAGGCAGGGCTTGGGTCAGGGAGGGCTGGGAACAAGGAGGGCTGAGATCAGGGAGGGCTGGGATCAGGGAGGGCTGGGATCAGTGAGGGCTGGGATCAGGGTGGGAGGGCTGGGATAAGGGAAGGCTGGGATCAGGGAGGAAGGGCTGGGATCAGGGAGGGCTGGGATCATGGAGGGCTGGGATCAGGGAGGGAGGGGCTGACATCAGGGAGGTGGTGGGATCAGCGAGGGAGGGCTGGGATCAGGGTGGGCTGGGGTCAGGGAGGGAGGGCTGGGATCAGGGAGGTGGTGGGATCAGTTAGGGAGGAGGTCGGATCCGTTAGGGAGGGTCGGGATTATTTAAGGAGGGGTAGGATCAGTGAGGGAAGCCTGGGATCAGGAAGGGTTGTGTCTACTTAGTGGAGGTGGGATCATTTTGGAAGGAGGATGTTACCATTTAAGGAAGGACGAGACACCGTTTAGAAGGATGTTGCAAAAATAAATAGTTGAGATAACCTTGGGAATAGTGGTACAGTGTAAAGATAGGCGTTCTTACATCGGATAAAACCATTTTGTTGAGATCAAGGCTCCAACGCTGTAGCAACATAATTTGGCGACAAACCAAATTCTCAAATCAGTTAAATTATTAAGTACATTGTTAAGCATTAATTGAATAATGTTTTGTATGTTTTTGTGCTTGTTAGGAGTGATAGCAAAAAAATAATTTCTAATTTTCTTGAATTCGAAAAAAAATTTACTTTCTCGGATCTTGTAACACCACTGCTTTGTATCATATCAAACTTGTCGTTTTTTGTGTGTTATGTTATCGCAAGAGAGGGTGCTGGTGACTGCAGTTAAGTGAGGTAAAAATTTGGTTAGGAATAATTTAAGGATAGTTTATGTCGTCGCCTTGATCGAGTAACACGCGTGCAAATCGTAAGAAAAAAACTTTAATTAACTTTGATCACAGGAAAAAATACAAGAGCTCTGCCACGGAGCACAAGAGACAAACACACTCCCACACAACAACACGTCCAGCATTCAACCAACTTAATTAATTCACGCGGCCCCCCAACTTCACCCAACCCCAGCAGTCCCGCGAGGAGGTGGGGTGCCTAACCTGTGCATGCATTAACTCGAACTATTTACGACTGGGACAACTGCAAGCTAAACAGTCTTGTATCTAGTTACGGGACGTACAATCAAACACACTAAGAACATTTCCTGTTACAGCTACTATGATCTATCTAACCTACAATTACACAATCTAATAGTATAGACTTAAACACAATTAAGAGATAAACGATATTTTATCCCAGTTCTCTATCCTAAGCTAATCCCAGTTGTAACAGTCTGTATAAGGCGAATAACAAGGCAAGGGTGTAAGACATAAAGGTAAGTAGACTCTGGTCTGAGAAGCGACACAAGACGGGGATGGGGTGTTGGGTTCGTGTCTGTAACAGACACTATTTATGGTGTGTAACCAAAGCAAGAAGACAGCAGAAATTATTGTCAAAACAAAGTTGTATCCACGTCAGATGACAACAAAATAGTTGCAGGGATGACGCTAAACTAAATAATAAAAAGTCTAGTGATAATTTAAGCGCAATTTCCTTACGTTATCCATAACAATTTTTTTATTTTTTGTGACCGAACGAAAGGATATTTTTTTGCGCTAAAAAAAAAAGACAACTATATTAACCTATATCAACGGAAATAGTTTTATTTTAACGAGTAGGCCTACAAGATGCTCAGTTTAAAAAAGTAGTAAATATCATCCTAGGCCTACACCATGCTCAGTTTAAATGTTTTTAATTAATTTTTTGTGACCGAACGAAAGGATATTTTTGAAAACTTTCTTCAACAATATTGGTCTAAATTATGGCAGGAATCGATTGGTAAATGTTATAAGTCGCTAAGTGGTCTGGTTGCCGAGATATGGAGCAAAAACGGCATTTTTCGAGGTTTTTTGGCTTTTCCGGGAAATCCAGGAAGGAATTCCGGGAATTTTTTTTGGCCCACAATCATCCTCGGAACTTGTTTAACATATTTGCTTTTGGAACTAGTCCTCGATATTGCTTCGTTGAGGAGGAGATACGACTTAAAGCTGCGGACACACATCCATCCATCCATCCATCCATCCATCCATCCATCCATCCATCCATCCATCCATCCATCCATCCATCCATCCATCCATCCATCCAGAAATGACGAGTTAATAATCGCAAGTCCTGTAAAGAAATTGCGCTAAAAAGATGTATCTGTGGAATGGGGTGGTGTGTGGGGGGGGGGGGGGGTGACACCCTCAGTTACGGCACCGAGTGGCACCCGACCTCGTCACTAAGTTGTCTCACTTCAAACCACACTATGACGTCTACCAACGTCTGTTTTAACTCTAGATATCGTTTTAGTGTTTGCACGCCCCCCCCCCCCCCCCACACACAGCAATCGTTTATATTCGAAGATTTATCAGCGAGCTTGTCACTGTAAGATGGTGGGTCGGAGATTGCGTTAAATACATTAAACATTAGCTCGGACAGATTCTGAAGAAGAAAATGCCCATATCTAGAACCTATTCCCGTGCACCCATCTAGTGTTTACCCAGCTCATTTGTGTTTCCGAAGTGAAGACAAAAACTTACCTCTGTATCCATTTTTTTTTTCTAAGATGTTGATCTTCTATTCACAACAGGCAGCTCTAGAAGTGAAAAAAAAGTATTATGATCTTTGCAAACAAAAGGCTCGGGTGATGATTTATGATAAAACATGATCAGTATTTTCTAAAAGCCAAGCTAGAAAAAAAACTTTTTTAGAGCATGTATTGTGCTCATAAGAGCGGCGCCGTCGGGTATTAGACTACTAACCCGAAATTCTCGAGTTTGGATCCCAGGTTCTAGTTCGTTGAACGTCCCTGAGCCCACCCAGCCATGATTGGTACCTAGCTCACTTATAGGGAAAGAAAAGGCGGCTGTGCCAAGTGCTGACCACATTATCTCTTTATAAAAATTAAATGCTTATGTCACTGAAACTGGCGAACTCTACTTCACCTGCAACATAGACCGTCGGTTCCGAAAGAGAATATTACTTTCTTCTTATTGTCCTTAGACGATAAGTTAATACACAATAATTGGTCTACTTAGTCAGTGTGCTATTCTGACAAAATAATTCACCAGATTTAATAGTTTTAATACATACTGCAGATTGTGAGGGTACGGGTGAATTGATAGATCTACCGCCAGTTGTGAGAGTGGTCGTTTTGATGAATGATGAATATATCCACACACGTTCAAGTCAAAATGTAAAGTTTTTTATTAAAAATATAGGCCTACAGGATCAACTTCCTACCTAACTAGCCTATTTTATTCTATCTACTACCACTACTAAGGCATTAAAAAAAACCTGCCAGACGTTGAGGAAGGGTGTGGGGGTGGTAGTTTGAATAAAGGCTCGTTCGTCACAGCAAAATTTTCTCTACCTCTCTTTCATTCGCTCTCTCGCTGTGTCAATCTCTCTCTCATTCTCCGTTTCATTATCTTTCTCATTCTCTCTTTCATTCTCTCTTTCATTCTCTCTTTCATTCTCTCTTTCATTCTCTCTTTCATTCTTTCTTTTATTCTCTCTTCATTCTCTCTTTCATTCTCTCTTCATTCTCTCTTTCATTCTCTCTTTCATTATCTCTCTCATTCTCTCTCATATTCTCTCTTTCAAGCTCTCTCTCATTCTCTTTCAATGTCTCTCATTCTCTCTTTCATTCTCTCTCATTCTCTTTTTTAATTATCACTCTCATTCTCTCTTTCATTCTCTCTCATTCTCTCTTTCATTCTCTCTCGTTCTCTTTTTTAATTATCACTCTCATTCTCTCTTTCATTCTCTCTCATTCTCTCTTTCATTCTCTCTCTCGCTGTGTTAATCTCTCTCATTATGTTACTCTCAACCTCTCTATCTCTAATTCTGTTTCTTTAATTCTCTCTTTTTTTCACTAACTCTCTCTCCCTCATTCTCTGTCCTTCTCCATTTCTCATTCACAATCTCTCATTCTCTTTTTCTGCCATTCTCTCTCACTCTTTTTTTTTTAATTTCTCGGTCTCTCTCTCATTCTCTCTCTTATCTTATCTCATTATCTCACTCTATTTAATTACTTTTCTCTGTTTCACTCTCTCTCTCTCTTGATCATCCCCCCCCCCACACACACACATCTTCTCCTCTCTAATTTTTTTCTGAATCCGAACATTGTTTATTATTGTTACACCAGGCCGATTTGGCCGTGGTTTAAAAAAAGAATCTTTTGTTCCCGTTGGTAAGCCAATAGATTCCGTATCTGAGTTGGGAGGGGGGTGCCGAGGGGGGAGGAGGGAGGGGGGGGGGGTTGGCTCCAGATTGGTCGACAAACGACGAGCAACTGCCGAGCGAGCGACGACATCAACATTTCAACCACGGCGTCTTCAACTGCTTTGTTTGTCTACCTACGTCATAGCAAATCACGGGGCCAATCGCGCGCGCACACACACGTACGCATACACACCCACCCACCCACACATTCACACTCAAACACACACATACACTGCTTCTAGGTAGCACACACACACACACACACACACATATATATATATATATATATATATATATATATATATATATATATATATATATATATATATTTGTGTGTGTGTGTATTTATGTATTTGAGCTAATATGACAGGTCACTAGCTAAGTTACAACATTAATTGATGTTGATCCTTTCCGTTGCTAATATTTGGAAATCAAGTTCAACTTTATCGCTTATGAAAGTTTGATTTCTGTTGGTACATTTTTTTTTGTAGCATAATCTACGGCTTACTTTTTACACTCTATATGTAAGAGTAAAACTTATACGAGAGAGTCATACACTAAAATATATTCATATTATTATATAATGTTAGTGTATATATATACATATACATACATAAATATAAGAAATGTTTCAAATATTAATCCTACATAATGTTAGTATATATATATATATATATATATATATATATATATATATATATATATATATATATATATATATATACATATATATATATATATATATATATATATATATATATATATATATATATATATATATATATATATATATATATATATATATATATATATATATATATAAGAAAAAAGTTAGAATAAAGACAGTGAGGTATTAAGTGTCTGAGATTGTGCGACTGTGTTTTAAGTACTAGGACGACAACAGAATGGGCGTTTCCTCCCCTCTCCCCTTCCCTCACCTTTAAATTTCGCCCTATAGTCGTGCGAAGCCTTTTAATGGCCGACCTCTGGAATTGTGAAGAACGAAAAAAAGCGTTACCTAACTAGAATACATTGATCGTTTGACACAGTGATCGTTTGACACAGTGATCATTTGCCACAGTGATCGTTTGACACAGTGATCATTTGACACAGTGATCGCTTGACAGTGATCATTTGACACAGTGATCTTTTGCCACAGTGATCGTTTGACACAGTGATCATTTGACACAGTGATCGTTTGAAACAGTGATCGTTTGACACAGTGATCATTTGACACAGGGATCATTTGCCACAGCGATCGTTTGACACAGTTATCGTTTGACACAGTGGTCGTTTAAAAAAGTGATCGCTTGACACAGTGATCGTTCGACTCAGTGATGGTTTGACACAGTGTGTAACTGCTGCATGTAGATTACAAAATGTATCCTCCCAGTGCTTGTTCGAAGCCGGGCTATTGAGAAGCACCCAATGTCACTGTTGTTTATGTCTCAATAAATTACATTAGCGTCGAAGTCTGTGTTGTTTTCAGGTACATAGAGGGAGTGTGTCAGGCGGGCGGGGGGGGGGGGGGGGGGGTAGATGGGGTGGTTTTAGGGAACGTAGAGATTGCTCGTAGGAATTTTTTCTATATATCGGCACGGAAAATAAAGAGGTGGTTATTTCACAAGGGATCACATACAAGGGGTAGGGAAGGCTGAGGTGAAACATCCCCTTGGTGTGAGTGTTGGTAGGCCACTACAGCTACGTCAGCGAGTGCCATCTAAGAAAGAAAATATACCGGAAAAAGTGTGTGAAATACGCGATAACATACATTGTAGGAATGGTGGGAGCAGTGGCGTCGCTAGGTCAAGTGTCACCCGGTATGGCACCTCATAGTGTTACCCAAACCCCCTTTTTATCTGTACATTTTAGAGTTGGTGTCATCCCTCCCCCTCCCCTGTAAATGCTTTAAAGTGTTCACATTTAATACGAATGCTATTTATATACAGTTGGATGTTAATACAGCTGGGTGTAGCTTTGTTTTTATATTTACGTTATGGTGTGTCGTCCCCCCCCCCCCCCCTCCCCTCCCTTGTCGCTATCGTCATTATGTACTTAAATATTTTTAAACTAACTAACTATTCATTGAGCCTGCAAAAAAAACATATTTATTCTATATATCTTGCAATTTTTTTTGTCTTGGTGCCACCCCCCCCTAAATGGTGACAACAGGTGTGATCCGCATCCCACGCCCCGTCTTGCGACTCCCCTGGGTGGTAGTCCTTCATTTTTTAAAAGTAATTTTGGGAGTCAATCATATTTTAAAAATATAATACGGGTGTCAGTAGTAGGAATAGTGAAAGTATGAAGTTTTTTTAGCGCGTATGGTTTAATGCAGTAATCCATATGCTGCTAGCGTCACACTTATAGGAGGCTTGTAAAAAACTAATTCTTAAAAGTTATTGAAATCTATTTATAAGACAAATTATGTTTGATCGTATTATGAATCAGTTAGACGGTTGCATTTGTGTGTTGTGGTTTTTTTTAAGGAAAAAAAATATATAGAAAAACATGATACAAACGGTTTTGCTAGACTTGTCAAAATGGCGAAAAAATAAAACATGCGCACAGGAAAGTGCTTATCTTCTTAAATATTGACATATATGTGCACAATACGTTGAAGCTTGTAGCAGTACCATATTTTCATCTAATCAAAATTTAAGAGTAACAATTTTTTAACTATTTCGTTATATGAAGAGTACCACAAACGTCCCATATGTGGGACGCTGGCAATGAATGGCCCCATGTAGATTGTTTCGGAGAGGTCACATTTTTGGACACAGATTGATATTAATATTGATAGTAAAAAGTTATTTATGGCGAAACAGTGGTTATTTTTATAAATCGTTGAATTTGGGATGTGTAGTAGTATTTATAGATATTTAAATATCACCTTGACCTATATATTTTTTATTGTATAAAATTAAAAATGTTTTATTTTTAAATGTACATTTTATTTCTCAGTTTTCGGAATTACACCTACTTGAAGGTACTAATTTAGTATTGCTGTAAATTTAACAGCATGGGATATTAAAATCATAAAAAAAAACGAAAATAATAGCAATGGCCACGATTTTTAGGAGAAAAGATTCAGTCAATGAGTTCTGTTGACAACAGATGGAAATACTGTCTTTATATCAGGTGCTCAATTTACCTATAGCAGAAGTAGGACACAGCCATTTACTGTTGTCATGCCGGAATAATATTCCCTTCCAAAGGTTCCTCAAACCAGATTTGCTATTTTTAGAAGACTTTTTAAGGAGATTGCTTGTGCTATGTCGGGAGCTGTTAGGATAGTAAGGTGCATACATAGATGAGTTCCATGAACGCTCAATACAGACCCACACATTCGGATCCTGGGCTTATAACTGAGATATCCAATGTCTACACAAACGCCTGCAAGTTTCATACACGGATCATATAAAAAAAAAGAGGTCCGTGAAAGGTTCATCAACATAATTGGTCTTTTTAAAGATTTGTATAGCATTGTCATGCAGAGGCGTAGCGACCCTTCCCGGCGCCCGGGGACAAACTTTTCGATTTGCACCACCCCCCCTCAAGATTTCGATTTGCACCCCCCCTCTCAAACTTTCGATTTGCACCCCCCCCCTAAAGATTTCGATTTGCACGCCCCCTTAAACTTTCTATTTGCACCCCCCCCCTCAAGATTTTGATTTGCACCCCCCCCCACTCAAACTTTTGATTGCCACCCCCTCAGCCTTTCAATTTATTTTTCCAACCCTTTTTGGCGCCCCCTAAGGACGGCGCCCGGGGACATATGTCCCCACCGCCCCCCCCCCCTCGCTACGCTACTGTTGTCAGGGCAAAAACATTCAGATGGCATGGGCACATGACTGGATCCAGGGGCTTCTCAATCTTGCAAGACACAGTGTCGGGGAGGGGAGGGGGGAGAAAGCGAGGGTAACAAAGGAGAAGATGGCTGGATGACAACTGGGACTGGACCGGGTCGTCTTTTGCAGACTCACTGAGGGCATTAGAGCTTCAGACTGATGGCAAGACAACAACTCTGCCCCAACAACCGTCCGACAGATGTAGAGGATAAGATTATAGTAAAGCTGTTCTGCACAATGTAATTATCTAAAAGTTTTTAAAAAGTTTGATACAATTTGTTTCAAATGAAGATGAATACACCAGCATAACAACTTAGGTCTGGTGTTTCGTAAAGCAATATAACCTACGGACATTAACTTTTAAAATAACTTACCTAATTCTGGACATTCTTTGTTGTCAATGGTATCAAATCTCTTGTTGTATCAAAAGATGGGACTTCTGGTGTGTCGAAAAAAAGTCAAATCGATAATGACTCTAATGTAATGATCCTCATCTTGGCTGTTTAATAACATTGTATTTGCACCCTTATATATATACTAGCTGCATCCCGTGCTCCGCCACGGTAAATCTTTTTTAAATGTACCAACTGGGGAACAGAACAAAACTAAACACAACACAAACGAACGAAAAAAAAACACAAAAGAAAAATCAAACACAACACTCATAACATAAACACAATTTAAATGCAATCATAAAGGCATATTGCTCACAGTCTAGCCCGTAGCGCCAAATCGCGCCCTTTCCGAGTCCCGGCGGACGCGTCTGACACGGTGAATGACTACAAAACAGAGGAGTTGCGACCCTTTCCGGCGCCCAGGGACAAACTTTCGATTTGACCCTCCCTCCAACTTACGATTTGCACCCCCTCCCCTCAAAATTTCAATTTCCACCCATCCCCTTAAACTTTTGATTTGCATTCCCCTCAGACTTTCGATTTGCACCACTTTTGATTTGAAATTCCCCCCGCTCAAACTTTTGATTTGCACCCCCCTCAAACTTTCGATTTGCACCCTACCCCCCTCCCCTCCCTAAAACTTTCGATTTCCAACCCCACCCCCCCCCTAGCTACGCCTCTCTTATAAAACCCCAGCTTGTCCGCAAACCGAAAGATAGAATAATAATAAATAATAGTTTGAGTTTCATAACTAAAACCATTGCGCACCCAATGGTGCGGAATAGTTGATTAAAAATTATAATTAGTAAACAGTACATTCAGTGAATAAAATAAATAAAAGATAGCCTTTTATCAATCAATGCTAATAATAATATTCCAACAATAATATACTCTTACACGTCAGCATAATTTGCATTCACATTTTGCTAATTATATTATTCCAACAATTATTCCGTCTTGCAGATTTTGCATTCACATTTTTAGCGTGAGTTCAATTTATCTTTGAATTACCTCCATTGGCAAAATTACTAAGCAGTTTAATTAGATTTTTCTACCCTACTGTTATTATGTTATTAAAATGTATCCACTTTTTCTAGGAATATTAACGAAAACGATATTTGACATTGATCCTTTTAATATGTTTTAGCAATGTCCGTGTATTTAATATTCTCTTTACGTTATGCAAAATTGTACAAACAGTGGAAATTATAAAATAGCTCTATGCCGTTATATAAACAAACCCTAGTCTATTACTAATAATAAGACACTGCGGTGCACTGAAAAGCACAGCATGGTGCGTAGTTTACTTTTATAGTCCCAAAATCTATAGCGATATTATATATATATATATCTATATATATATATATCTATATATATATATATATATATATATATATATATATAATATATATATATATATATCTATAATATAAGCGGGCTGTGTCTGTCCTTCCTTCCTTCCTTCCGTCCGTCCGTCATCGCTATAGATTGGAATATTATAATTAGCATTGATTGATAAAAGGCTATTTTTTATTTATTTTATTCACTGAATGTAATGTTTACTACTTATAATTTTTAATCAACTATTAAGCACTATTATAGACGCGTCATCACGTTCATTCGGTGCGCAATGGTTTTAGTTATGAAACTCTATTGTAAATTTTTAAAATTTAAAGTACTGGGAAAAAATGCGTAAATGGATAAAGTGAAATATTGTAGGAAAAACACGTATATTTTAAATACTGCCTATTATTTATACTGTTTACTAATTATTATTCTGTCGGTTTGCGGACAAGCTAGGGGTTTTATAGGAGAGGCGTTGCGAGGGGGGGGGGGGCATATGTCCCCGGGTGCCAACCTTAGGGGACGCCAAAGTGGGTTGGAAAAAATTTGCGAGGGGGGGGGGGGTGGAAATCGAAAGTTTTAGGGCGGGGGGGGGGGGACAGGGGTGCAAATCGAAAGTTTGAGGGGGGTGCAAATCACCGGAAAGGGCGCGATTTGGCGCTACGGGCTAGACTGTGAGCAATATGCCTTTATGATTGCATTTAAATTGTGTTTATGTTATGAGTGTTGTGTTTGTTTTTTCGTTTGTGTTTTTTTTTTTGCGTTCGTTTGTGTTGTGTTTAGTTTTGTCCTGTTCCCAAGTTGGTACATTTAAAAAAGATTTACCGTGGCGGAGCACGGGATGCAGCTAGTATATATATATGGTGACGGGACAAATGATCTCAGGACAAATGATCTCAGACAAAATATCTCATACAATGTCCTGAGATCATTTGTCATGGAACCATATATATATATATATATATATATATATATATATATATATATATATATATATATATATATATATATATATATATATATATATATATGAGTCGTCTTTTATAAAAATGTCAAACATGCCATACGTCAGTGGCGTAGCGAGGTCGGGTGTCACATTGTGGGGCACTAAATAGTGTCCTCCCCCCCCCCCTCCCCAGAGGCGTAGCGACTCTTCCCGGGGACAAACTTTCAATTTTTGATTTGCACCCCCCCCCCCCGTCAAACTTTCGATTCGCACACCCCCCCCCTCTCGAACTTTCGATTTGCAACCCCCCCCCCCCCTCTTCAAATTTTTTTCTCTATATATTGTACTATTTTTTGCCTTGGTGTCATCCCCCTAAATGGTATCACCCGGTGCGGTCCGCACACCCCGCCCTCCTCGCAACGCCACTGCCATACGTTAACAGTGTGTTAAAGTTATCAATAACTTAAAATGTGTATTTAGTGTAAAACATACCGTGGGTAAATTTTAGTTGGTTACGCCTAAAATGTTATTTTTTTAATATTATATTTTTAATGCTCTTCGGAGAGCAATGTTTCCCATGTCATGTGACCTCAGAGACTCTGGGACAAATTTAGTTTCAGATTGCATTGTCTTCATGTCTTGACCCACGTGCCAACTGTGAATCGTATCGGTCAAGTAGAACTGTCCGAATTTTCACTCCTGCGTTTCTATTCTAGACTGACGACTGACGACAGACTGACGAGGAAGTGAGTTAAATAAAAGCTTGTAAAAATAAAAACTTACCAATGAACAGAAATAATGTTACATTCAGAAAGGCAAACATAGTGAAGCAACCTTCCCTATTCTTCTCAAGCTCTAGCTCCAGGTATGTTTTTAAGATTACCTGTGTTTTTTAAACATATTCAGGTAGCATTGAACTAAAATTATTAACAACACTCACCCGCCGTTTACATTGTCATTTCGATTTCTCCAAATACACGTTGTCAAAAGTATAAATTTTTGAATCTCGTGTAAATTTATATATATATATATATATATATATATATATATATATATATATATATATATATATATATATATATATATATATATATATTTATTTATTTGTCTATACTAACACTTTTATTTACATCGGTAGTAGAAACTTTCACTTATCTTCACATAATGATAATTGTTTAAACAATATAGTTCTTTGGAAAAACAAATACACTGAGAAGACAGTGGAATACGTGCAATAGAAAACTTTCCCTAGAAAAAAAACACAACCAGCGCATATGACGCTTTAGGCACAATTCGACCCGGATGCGGCGATCGTCATTTGAATTGAAGTGAACAACCTAACCAATCGCATGACGCCCGACCTGGGGGGAGGGGGGGGGGAAGGGTGAAAGACCGACACCTTGTTGTTTGGACCAACTCGGGGCCCACGGGGGCATCAACAGAATTGTCTAGTTTGGCTCAACAAGTTTAAGACAAGGTTCATCTCTTAGATTTTAACAACACGCATATTAACAGCGGCATTAAATTATGTATTTTATCACATAGCGGGAAAGTGGTAGAGAGCTAGGCTGTTAACCCGAAAGTATCGAGTTCGAATCTGGGTTCAAGTAAGTAATACGTCCGACCAGCTCTGATAGTTACCCAACTTACGTTAAGGAAAGTAAAGTCGGCTGGGCATAGTGCTGACCACACCATTCCTTCAAAAGATAATGATGATCAGAGTGCTAGTTTTTCTGGGTGATTTTTCTTTTGCAAATTACCATTGGAATTCATAATAGGTTCAACCTGATTTTTGAAGGTGTATTTTGTTGATAAATCTTGGAAGACTTTCGACAACCCAATACACGTATGATTGTAACCCTTTCAAACCTGACAGTAAATGGGGGCGGATGAAATATTTTGCTCTGAACTAATTATATCATCCAAACTAGAACTTACAAGTAAGGTCAACTTATGCTAATGACACAAACACACATTGATTCATACCAAACCCCACCACATACAAATCTGAATAGCAACTTTTTAGTTGCTATGAACTAGAGTAACAATTTGAAAAAAAGTGGACAACAATTAACGAGCAACAAAAAATTTCGAAGGGAAAATTAAAATATTGTCGTTGTATAGAAAGGGGAAGTGCTTTAGTAAAGAAAGCAACTCTCTACTGAAAAGTTCTGTAACACGAATAACTAAGGATACATCTGAGATACAGAGTTCCCTGCCCTTAGTTTCAATTCTTCTCTATGTTCACAGACACACACAGGTACACACACTTATAGACATACAGTCAGTAGTGTAAAATTTACTTTTTTCCAACTCAGGGAGGTCTAATACGTCGAGATTTGTGAAAATATTTATTTCAATTTTTTTGCATGATAACATTACTTACTTTATAGGCCAGATCCGTATACGAGAAAGTAAAAACTAGCAAAAATAGCCAATGTCGTGTTATTGATGTTCTCTATATCCATACTTAATTGTTTGCTAATTCTTTAATTATATTTACTTAAATTATTTATATGCTACCTATTTGGTAGCTTTTTAGTAGTAGAGTAAAAGGTTAGGCTTATTTTATATTAAGGTAGGGCAGCTTTTTTTCTACAAAAATAGTAGTTAAAAACGAAAAAGAATGTTTTAAACTTTCCAATGAAGCTAACATGCGTACTAAATATTTTGGAAGAAAAGTTCACTAACACCAATAACTAAACCGTCTTCTAAGATACAGAGTTGCTTACCTTTCATTGCTATTCTCCAATTAAAATCGGAGTTGTAGATGCAGCAGTTTAAGGAAAAACTTACTCGTGTAAAAATTATTGAGAAGAGTGTTGTAGTTATCTACAATTGTTGACAAACTCATACAAAATTCCTATGATAAGCTAGGAACATGCGAAAAAATGTCCGCATGTCGTGTCAATGATGTTTTTTAAATCCAATGAGAAGCTTTTTTCTGCATCTTTAACTACTGATACTTAAATTGATTAAGATATTTTTTCCCATCAGGATTACTTATCTATCTATATAAAAAGCAATGGATGTATGTCTGTGTATCTGTCTGTCTGTTTGTCTTTTATGCATTACTACACCTCTCATTACATCGCCATGAAATTTTGGGAAGTTGTTGAAAATATTCCTGGGGAGGTTTCAAATTCGCAGGGGTGTTTCCCCGGCAGGGAGCGATTTGATTTTTCTCTATATAAGTATATAAAAATAAAAGTCGAATTTTGTTTGACACCATTCATCCGATAGGCATGAGACTTTGGGAAGTTGATTAGAACTCTACCTGGAGGGATTCTGCAAATACTTTTTTTTTTTAATTTGCAAGGGCGGCACCACGGAAGGGTGCTACTTTTCTCTATATACGGTATATGCAAATACAAGTAGATTGCTGTTTAACACCGTTCATCCGATAGGCATGAGACTTTGGTGACCTCATTATAACTCTCTGGGAAAGGGTTCGGTAAAATCATTATTTTTAATTTCGTTAGGGCGCCGCCTTGGGAGGGTGCGATTTTTCTCTATATAAAATATACAACAATAATAAAAGTGAATTGCAGTGACACCGTTTACATGATCGCTATGAAACTTTAGGATAACGTTGAGAATATTTATAGGGAGTTTTCTGCGCAAAAAAAACAGTTCCAAATTTGCAAGAGTGGCGCCCCTGCAGGGCGCGATTTGTTTTCTCTCTATATAAGTTATATACAAATATAAGTCGATTGCAGTTTCACACAATTTATCCGAAAGGCCATCAAATTTTGGCGAGTTCATTAGAATACTCCAAGGTGTTGGGGGGGGGGATTTAAATTTGCATGGGCGGACCCCCGGCAGGATGCGATTTGGCGCCCTAGTCTTTCCCATGAGCGCTATGGCGACTACGTTCGGTCTAAACAGTGTGATAGACAATGGATTGGATGGGGCGTTACAAACGCTTACTAAATTGAATCAGGCGTGTCCGCCGGCGCCCTGGTAGGGTGCGATTTGGCTGCAAATAATTTCTGTTTCGGCCCCCAAAGGCTCATATGGGCTGCTGAGGGCCATGTAATACGTTTTATTTTGATAATTAAAAAAATTGACCATGTTAGATTATTAACTGGGATATTTCCAAACAGTTTCGTCACTTTGCGAATGATGCAACTAACATCTATTTTTAGAAAATGCAATCAGAAATTGAGATCGAGCATCTAATAATAGACCATTACTAACGCTAAAATATTGCATAAGTCACACTGATGTTAAAAACACGTCAAATTTTTTTGTTTCGTGTTAAAGAAATTGTTTTGTTCATTTGTGTTACTTTACCGAATGACGAAATCTGCATTATTGTTAACAGGAAGCTATTTGGCACGATGGCGCCTGCTAATTTTAAGGAGACAGTGGCCGTACGCTGCGCCTATGTGGTAATGTAATCGGGGGGGGGGGGGCTCCTGAGAGCGACCCTCTACGTCCCTGACACATGGGCGGTCACCAAAAGGTGATCTACATCATTATTTCGATGAGTGATTAATGTACACTTGCGGTAGTGAAGGTAAACCCTGATATTTATGACCGAAGCGCAGGCATTGTATACATTTAAATAACTAACTGTTAAAAAACAAGGTCACGCGTCTAAGAATAAAGGATATATGGATGAAACCCTTCTTATATATTTCGTCGGACTCTCTTCTTTTCTCGCGGTAACGCGCGGGGACTGGTACGCTAGTTTAATATAAAACATGAAGTAATAAAAAAGATGCTTTAGTTCATAAGCAATGTTGTTTTAGTACTCCATTGATCTATAAACTTGCATTTGAACATAAGTTTGATAGAACAAAAAAAGTAATTTCAGGCCTACTAAATATATTTTTCACTTTCTATCGTCGTCTGGTTTCATAAGTTGTTACGCTTATTTGAAAATTGCTGAGGAAACTAAATATAAATATTTATTAACTCTATTCAGGCTTTCAATCATTTTCTTTCTCCCCAAGTCTTTTACTAAATATGGGACCTACACAATTCACAATTTTTAGTATACATGTATCAATAATAACAGTAATTATGGTAAAATCAAAAACAAAGAGTATAAAATTGTGTTTATAAATTTTAATTTGATAATTCTTAATAATATCTGAAGATTTTATTGTGTTTATTTCCCATTTAGGCCTAGATCTGTATATGATGTAATAGATATATTGTGTTGATTTTTTAATGTTACCTTATTTATAAATTGTTATTTGAGTTTTAAAAAATACATATTGTGTGATTTGTTGACGTCTCAGCCAGACGAATAACTAGTGTTGATCAACACTGCCACTAACACAACCCAAGAGTTTCCTGTACAATGGATAACAAAATAACATTAAATGACAAAATATAAATATAATATTTAAACATCATCAACATTTAAGTCAATAATCAAACCTGTTTAAAATCTTTAGGATATGTTTGCACAAGCTGAAGTTAAACTGTTTTTCTTCTTAATAACTATACTTTGAATAATTTTTAAATTTTTAGTGTTATTATACCTTTGAGAATTTTGCATAATACTTTAATTGACACTTAGTTATTACGATTATAACGATAACTCAATATTTTTTTAAAAAATACCGATGGCTGCGTATACCATCATTGTTATGTACACAACTCAGTAATGCAGGGGTTCCCAACCTTTTTTTTACTCTATAGCACATTCTAAAATATCGGTAAGGGGGCGGGCACCACCTATTTTAAATCGACAAACTCCTTCCATAACTTGTCATTTTCCCATAATTTATTTTCTTATTTTCTTATAGTTATATTGTATTAATAAATAATAAACAAAAATGTTTCAAAATAATAAAATTATTTGGCATTTTTTTTCAAATTGCATACACACAGAGAAATGTATTTACAAAACTTAAATAGTTACTAAATAGTGCAGACTGGCTCGCCGCTAGACAAGTTGGGTCATATAGAACATATTTAATAAACCTAGGCAGTCAAAACAAAACTTAAAACTGTAACAAACGAATAAAAATAAATCATATTTTAAAATAATGTTTATGAAAAAAATTCTGTTTCTGTCGAATAGTGAGAGGCGGGCACATACGAAACGTTCAGCGGGCGCCATGGCGCCCGCGGGCACAGGGTTGGGAACCCCTGAAGTAATGTTTAAGGAATGAAATTAAACTATTGATTATTAATTTTTTTTTCAATAATTAATTAGATAGATCTGACAACATTTTTTAAAAAAGATTATAGATAGAAATAAAATTCTGTATCACTCGTAGAAATAAAGTCAAAATGAGATATTCTTGCTGTTGTGTTTGTTTTTGTTTAATACAATTTATAAGTGAATAATTATTTTTATACTGATTAATTTGTTGCAACTTTTCATATGTTTATGGAGATGATATTGCAACAAAATGTGTTCTATACTGCATTGATGGCAAGCTCTCAACACCAAAATATTTTGATATTGCTTGAGTAGGACAACGATCCAGAGTTTTAAAAGGTTCTTTTTTTTCTACAAAACAAGAAAAACTACGAGAACATTTACCTTTCTGTAACGCACTTTGCTGAGTCTTAGTTTTTTCTTCTTTCAACAAAACAAGAAAAAAATACGAGAACATTACCTTTCTGTAACGCACTTTGCTGAGTCTTAGTTTTTTCTTCTTCAACAAAACAAGAAAAAATACGAGAACATTACCTTTATGTAACGCACTTTGCTGAGTCTTAGTTTTTTCTTCTTCAACAAAACAAGAAAAAAATACGAGAACATTACCTTTCTGTAACGTACTTTGCTGGGTCTTAATTTTTTTTTTCTTTCAACAAAACAAGAAAAAAATACGAGAACATTACCTTTCTGTAACGTACTTTGCTGAGTCTTAGTTTTTTTTTCTTTCAACAAAACAATAAAAAAATACGAGAACATTACCTTTCTGTAACGTACTTTGCTGAGTCTTAGTTTTTTTTCCTTTCAACAAAACAAGAAAGAAATACGAGAACATAACCTTTCTGTAACGCACTTTGCCGAGTCTTAGTTTTTTCTTCTTCAACAAAACAAGAAAAAAATACGAGAACATTACCTTTCTGTAACGTACTTTGCTGGGTCTTAATTTTTTTTTTCTTTCAACAAAACAAGAAAAAAATACGAGAACATTACCTTTCTGTAACGTACTTTGCTGAGTCTTAGTTTTTTTTTCTTTCAACAAAACAATAAAAAAATACGAGAACATTACCTTTCTGTAACGTACTTTGCTGAGTCTTAGTTTTTTTTCCTTTCAACAAAACAAGAAAGAAATACGAGAACATAACCTTTCTGTAACGCACTTTGCCGAGTCTTAGTTTTTTCTTCTTCAACAAAACAAGAAAAAAATACGAGAACATTACCTTTCTGTAACGTACTTTGCTGGGTCTTAATTTTTTTTTTCTTTCAACAAAACAAGAAAAAAATACGAGAACATTACCTTTCTGTAACGTACTTTGCTGAGTCTTAGTTTTTTTCCTTTCAACAAAACAAGAAAGAAATACGAGAACATAACCTTTCTGTAACGCACTTTGCTGAGTCTTAGTTTTTTCTTCTTTCAACAAAACAAGATAAAAATACGAAAACATTTACCTTTCTGTAACGCACTTTGCTGCCCATTCACCGAGAAGGCCGCACCCATGCTATTGCTGAGGTTGTAGCAACGCATGTGATGCTTGTTTTTTAAGCCAGGTACAGGGAGATCATTCCTAGGGTCTATACCTTAAGAACCAATAATAAACATTATTTTTATCCGGAATAAGACTGTTGTATATCTGTTTTTTGTTTTAAATACATTATTTTTTTTTAAATCCACCAAATTATTGCCATAGTGTGCAGCATACCATTTTACACAATGATTCCATTTTATATTTTACTAAATCAACACATATTAAGGATAAAGACAGCTTTAATATTTATTTTGAACATTTTTACATGTTCTTATACTGTACTAAGTATACAATTGAAATCGTTATAAATTATTAACATAAACTTTTACAGTTGTTGGTGTTTTACACCTTCAAATCCTATACAGAATATGAATGATGCATTGTAATCGTATAAGGGTTAATTTAATTATGACAGCTACAAACAAATTAAATTTTAGATCATCGCCATCCCCGAATACTTTGAATTCCCCCCTCCCCCCGGTAAAATCTTTAAAGTGTTTACATTTAATCTATTGATGTTTATCTATAGTCAGCTGTTAATACAGCTGGGTGTAGCATTGTTTTCTCTGTAGTTAGCAGGTTGCGCCATGTTGCCACCCCCACCCTCCCTTGTTATGAATGAAATTATGTACTTAAAATACTTTTTAACTCTAATCAATATTAATTGAACTGGCAAAAGAAAACAACATTTATTCTATATATTTTGCATTTTTTTTGTCTTGGTGTCGCCCCTTTAATGGGTCAACCGGTGCCGTCCGCACCACCCTCCCCCGCCTTGCGACGCCTCTGGATCTACTAATTACACAATTTTACATTAGGGCTCGTCCATAAACAACATTTCCCTCAGGGGGTTAGCCTCGAATTTTCCTGACAGTGTGAGACAAATGAATAATGGTGACGATTCTGCTTTTTTCCCCCGATAATTTCGGAAACTGAATTTTAGCCATTATTTTATATTTGTAAAAATAAAACTTTCTCTAAATTTTAATGAAAATTATCAAGGTCTTTATAGCAGTCCTAGTTTATAAAATATTTTAATTTTTTTTGTTTAAGTTGCAATGATGGCATAGTGGACAGATATGTGAAGCTTTTAAACGTTCTGGCTTTTGGTGACGAAAAGAAACCTCACCTCAAGTTCTTGTCTTTTAAAAAACAATCGTTTTTTTTTCTATAGTATTTTCTGAGCTTAAACCTTAGTTAAATAAAAAATTAATTAATCTATATACTACTAAAAGTCAACTTTGTTTACATGTTTGAATATTTATTTGTTTGCCTGATCGAAAATTGTGATATGTTCGACTCTATCTGGAAAGCTGTAAAATGGTATGCAGGTAGAGAATAATTTTTTAATGCAGACAGACTGTTGATCACAAATTTATTTAAAGACGTTAATTAATTTATTGATTTATTCCTATGCAGAATAACCCATTTTTTTTAAAAATATTTGAAAAGCCACTAGACTCGGCGGGACCGTGACGTCACAGGTTTTTGTTTACTCTTTAGTACAATAAAATGGCGGCGTCTATTGAAGAAAATTGTGTTCCCATTCAAAAGTTTAACGCGTTCTAAATCTAATTTTCTGTCGGTCATAACTTTAACAATACGTCCGTTTGCTGTATTTATTACGTTCCAACACTTATATCAATTTTCAACTGTCTTTTTCATTTAGTTTTACGATAAATTTCTCTAGATCTAAAGATCAGCTATCGAAGGAAATTTATGAATCTAGCCTAGATCTAGATCTAGCCTAGATGTAGGTCACTAGATTCAATGTAAATTCTACATCTAGAATCTATTTCAGGCCTTAATTATTTTATATAAATCTTTGTTTGGCTTATTTAAGATAAAATTTAATTTGAAAGTTAGTACTACTAGACTTATTTTTAGATCTAGATCTAGAATCTATACGCGTAAATCAAGTTGCATAAGGAGACACATAGTATAGTATAAAAATTCACTTGTGACGTCACGAGTAAATAGCTAAAATGGTAGCGTAGTCAGCTCTCATGCAGGAGGCACGGGTTCTAGACCAATATGTCAATGAAATTTTTTTTTTCAATTTTTTTTTTAGATGTGAATGATAACGTTGCCTATCTGAACTTGGCAAGATACAGGGCAGGTGAAGTAGAGTTCATCTGTTTCTTTGTCCTAAGCATATGAAAGGATAGTGTGGTCAGATACATGCTCGGCTGGAATTGTTTTTTAAACGATAAAAACATGTTGTCTGAGACTTGGCAGGACACTGGGCAGGTGAAGTAGAGTTGAGTAGGTCACCTGTGACGTCAGTTTATGAAGGGATAGTCCGAAATCGGTGTTTTCGGTGTTTTTAAAAGATAAAAAAACATATTTGAATGTGGGGTCTGTTTTTGTGACGATAAGTGACACTGCAGTAGCGTACCGAGGAGGGGGGGGGCGGTAGGGGAGGGGAGGCGGGGGGTGGGGAGGGGAGGGGAGGCGGGGGGTGGGGAGGGGAGGCGGGGGGGGGGGGGAAGGGGGGGGGTGGGGAGGTGGAGGGGGGAAGGGGGGGGGGACATATGTTGGGGCGCCAAAATGGTTTGGAAAAATAAATTGATAGGTTGAGGGGGGTTCAAATTGAAAGTTTGAGAGGGGGGGGGGGGTGCACATCAAAAGTTTGAGGGGGGGGGGTTCAAATCGAAAACTTTGTCCCCGGGCGCCGGGAAGGGTCGCTATGCCTCTGACTGACAGACGTGATGTTTTTTGATGGATGACCCCCGAAACCCACAGTTATCCAACGGATGACGGGTATTCTAGTTAATAATAAAGCTAACGTCAAACTAATAATAATGAGTTTGCGATTTCCCACTCGGCATTTTCTTTAAGGGAACCGTAAAAAAAATGTTAACATTTACAATATAAGTTTCCAACCCGTACCACCTACATGGTGTCTATTACACTATCATTTCGGCCATCTATGCACATAGAATTGGGTGAAAAAATGTTGAGTTATTTTACTTAGCCAGCGGAAGAAAGGAAAAATTGCGCGAATATTATTCTAAATTAAATTGCTAAAAAACAAAGATTCATATAAATTATTAAGGCCTGAAATAATTTTGTAAAGAAAGTAATTTATTCACTGTGTTATTGGCCTAAATTCTAGATTTAAAATGTAGATAGAATCTATGGACAGACGAAAAATGGCTGAAGTCTAGTTTATAGGTAGATTTATTTCAAATATTTAAGGACTTAAGATAGTAAATAGTTTAACAAAGAAACTCACTGATTTATTATTTTTGTACATTTGTTTTTTTTAACTAATTAATTTTTGTTTAAACTTAAATTTAGTTCACAGCTATAAATAGTGTTTAATTTTGATAAATTCCATCAAAGTTTTTAATTTTTGTAAAAATAAAATATTTAAGGAGCAGTTTCTACAAATGAATGCATCAATGATTAATTAACGTCTTAAAAAAATTGTAGCCTATAACAATTAAGGAAAATAAGAAAAATATTACCAATATAATTGCGTTTTTTAAAGTCCTACATAGTGTGCAGATACTCTCATCAATCAGAACAGACAAAAAATAAGAAATAAATAAAGTTTTTGATTTTAGTACTATACTAGACTACCCGTCATTCCTTGGATAACTGTGTGTTTCGTGGGTCATCCATAAAAAAAAAACATCACGTCTGTCACTTATCGTCACTAAAAACCAGACCCCACATTCAAAAAGACGCCACACCGCAGACGTTTTTGTCTTTTAAAAACACCGATGGGTCTGACAACACAATCTCTTTATATGCTGACGCCACAGGTGAACTATACACCTAACCAATTCTACTTCACCTGCCTAGTGTTCCGCCCAGTCTCAGACAAAATGTTTTATCGTTAAAAAAAAAGATTTCGGTCGAGCATGGATCTGACCACACTATCCACGTCATATGCTAAGGACCAAGAATCAGGTGAACTCTACTTCACCTGCCCTGTATCCCGCCAAGTTCCGATAGGCAACTTTATCATTCACATCTATAACCAAAATTGAAAAAAAAAAACATTTAACATTGACATGATGCGTCTAGAACCCGTGCCACCCGCATGGAAGCCTATCTTGGCTAGTCACGACTGGGACGTTTTTTTTTTAATAGTTTGAAATGTATAGGCTGGTCTAATCAAGTTTTGTGTAAACTGTAACCCATTCTCATTTATAGTCTTCCGTACTGTAGTGTCTTTAGTGTGGTGTATTGTATATCTTTGCCATATAACTTAATGTAAAATTTAATGTAATACCGAATTGACAACGTTCAAAATCCCCTCTTTCTTGACAAATTCGATACCACTTTAAGGCTTCACGTCCAGCATATCTGCGGCAAAACATGTCTTTCATGACGCCACAACCAGTAGCCAAAACACACCGTACTCTCCTGAAAAGAAAATTTAAAAAAAAAGGAAAATAGTTACGTTGTTGTATGTAATTTATCTCTTTTTATTACTTTCGAACCTGATGTTTTATACATGTTTTAACACTCTAATTTATTCATTGTGGTTCTTAGCAACGAAAAAAAAAGTATATTCCTACAGTACAATCTGTTGCGTAATGTATTTTTATTTATTGTTTCGTTATGTCGTGCTGATTATAACGTCCTTTCTGTTAAATTATGGTTATTTCCCATTAGTGTGTTCTGTGTGTTTACAGTGACTGGGCATTATAAGGTGCTGATTTGTTGGTCAGAGAATGTCCAACACACCGCTTTATAAAGCGCTTGATTAAACCTGATGGCGGCTGGTGTTTTGTTTTAGGCACAACGAGTTAAGTAACAGAATAAACAATGATTTTTCTTTTCAGAAAAATTCAGGCTTTATATTTTAAGCACATTTTACTTATGACTTATGAAAATACAATTTTAAAAGAATATATATTGCTGTGCAGAGTTTCTTTCAAGCACTTCTTCGTGTTCCCCCCCCCCCCTCTAAAACAAAGTTAACTGCCGCCCCCTCCCCCTCGATTTAAATATAGTTTATTTAGAAAATTAGCGACCCCTTCCTGCGCTATCTGGCGAGGACGTTTGTAATACTTTAAGAAGATTACATCTATGCAGAGTTTCTTTCAGGCACCTCTTCGGGTGGGGTAGGGTTGGGGCGAAGAAAATTCCCGCAGAAAAAAGTCTGAAAGAAACACTGCCGCTGTGTTTATATATACATATGTTAAAATGGCATCAACTCTATTCCTTCTTTATAATTTCTAAATATTGTGTTATTGTGTTCTCTTTTAGAAACACGCTGTTTTAAAAATTATGTTTTTAAATACATCTTACTCCTGATCTCTATAAAACATAATGCAATGTAGCATTCCTCTTCAGACAACCATTCCTACTTTGTCATGTAGCAAATTCTTTTCTCTTTATCATATGTGCTAGTGATAATACGTAATGTAAGAATAGGGCTGGTAAGTAGGTCACCAACCAGTTCTACGGCTCAATAAAACCTGCATGAGCCATAGAACAGGTTTGTGACCTACTTACCAACCCTCTTCCTCAACTTCTTCACCAGCCAGAGGCGTAATGGGGGGGGGGGGGGGTGGTCGCACCGCACCGGGTGACACCATTTAGGGGGTGACAGCAAGGCAAAACATATACAGAAAATTACTAATTTCATTTAATTAAATGATTAATTAGAGTGAATTAAATAGTGTTTTAAGAGCAAAGTGGACAAATCCCGACACGGGTGGAGGGGGGGGGGATGACACCATGACGTAAACCTGCTAATGATAAATAAAACATGCAACATCCAGCTGAATTTATAACTTAATATCGATACAAATCGTTAGTATTAGCTGAGCACATTTATAAGAAATCACCGATGGGGTGACAAAGGGGGGGGGGGGGAGGGGAGTTACATCAACGCAACGTTGCAATATATATGGGCAACGAAAATGGTTTGGTTGATAATCGTTATAAACTAGATCTTATTCCATCTATGGGTTAGGGGGGGGGGGTAAAAATAAAATACATCCAGTAGAAAACAAGGTAATTAAAAAGTCTGGTGACAATTTTAGCGCAATTTCCTTATGTTATCTAAAAATAGCTCTGTCGTAGCGTAAATCAAGAGCAGGGTTAGTAAAACCATTGGTTAAAATACATGTTTTATTTACAATAGAGTTACATGACTAAAAACCATTGCACGCCTAGCTACTGAACGTGATGACGCAGCCATTGAACGTGATGGCGCAGCTATTGAACGTGATGACGAGTGTGGTGCGGTTGGATAAAAATGCCTACTAATTTGGTCCAAATTTTAATTAATTCAATTTTTTTTTTGTGACCGAACGAAATGATATTTTTGAAAACTTTCTTCGTCAATATTGTTTTAAATTATGGCAGGAATCGATTGGTACATGTTTCAAGTCGCTAAGTGGTCTGGTTGCCGAGATATGGGCAAAAAACTGCATTCTTCGAGGTTTTTTGGCTTTTCCGGGAAATCCATGAAAGAAACCCGGAATTTTTATGGCCTATGTTCATCCTCGTAACTTGCTTAACATAATTGCTTTTGGAACTAGTCCTCGATATTGCTTCGTTGAGGAGGAGATACGACTTAAAGCTGCGGACACACATTCATACATCCATCCATCCATCCATCCATTCATTCATACATTCATCCATCCAGAAATGACGGGTTAATAAACGCAATTCTCCAGAATGGAAATTGCGCTAAAAATATGTGAATACATATACACATGCATATACACATACTTGCTAGTTCACGGGCTGTGTCTGTCCGTCCGTCCGTCATCGCTGTAGATTTTGGGACTATAAAAGTAAACTCCGCACCATGCTGTGCTTTTCAGTGCACCGCAGTGGCTTATTTTAAGTGGGGTTTGTTTATATAACGGCATAGAGCTATTTTATAATTGCCACAGTTTTTACTTTTTTGCATAACGTAAAGAAAATATTAAATACACGCAAATTGCTAAAACGTATTAAAAGGATCAATGTCAAATATTGTTTTCCTTAGTATTCCTAGAAAAAAAGGATACATTTTAATAACATAATAACAGTAGGGTAGAAAAATCTAATTAAACGGTTTAGTAATTTTGCCAAGGGAGGTAATTTAAAAAAATACATTGAACTCACGCTTAAAATGTAAATGCAAAATCTGCAAGACGGAAAAATTGTTGGAATAATATAATTAGCAAAATGTGAATGCAAATTATGCAGACGTGTAAGAGTACATTATTGTTGGAGTATTATAATTAGCATTGATTGATAAAAGGCTATCTTTTATTTATTTTATTCACTGAATGTACTGTTTACTAATTATAATTTTTAATAAACTATTCTCCATGATTATATTAATTATCACGTTCATTAGGTGCGCAATGGTTTTAGTTATGAAACTCTATTGTAAATTTTTAAAATTTAAAGTACTGGGGAAAAAAAATGCGTGAATTGATAAAGTGATATAATATGGTAGGTAAAACACGGATATTTTAAATACTGCTGGGGGTTTTATAGGAGAGGCGTAGAGAGGGGGGGGGGGAACATATGTCCCCGGTTGCCGACCTAAGGGGGCGCCAAAGTGGGTTGTAAAAAATTGCGGGGGGGTGGGGGGGTGGGGGGGGGTGAAATCGAAAGTTTGAGGGGGGTGCAAATCAACAGTTTGAGCGGGGGGAATTTCAAATCAAAAGTGATGCAAATCGAAAGTCTGAAAGGGGAGGGGGGGGGGGGGGTGAAAATCGAAAGTTTAAGGGGTGGGGTAGAAATTGAAATTTTGAGGAGAGGGGGTGCAAATCGTTAGTTTTAGGGGGGAGGAAGTCAAATCGAAAGTTTTTCCCCGGGCGCCGGAAAGGGTCGCTACGCCTCCGTTTTATAGTCATTCACTGTGTCAGACGCGTTCGGCGGCGCTCGGAAAGGGCGCGATTTTGGCGCTACGGGCTAGACTGTGAGCACTATGCCTTTATGATTGCATTTAAATTGTGTTTATGTTATGAGTGTCATGTTTGTTTTTTCGTTTTTTTTTTTTTTTGCGTTCGTTTGTGTTGTGTTTAGTTTTGTTCTGTTCCCAAGATGGTACATTTAAAACAGATTTACCGTGGCGGAGCACGGGATACAGCTAGTCTATAATATAAGCGGGCTGTGTCTGTCCTTCCGTCCGTCATCGCTATAGATTTTGGGACTATAAAAGTAAACTACGCACCATGCTGTGCTTTTCAGTGCACCGCAGTGTCTTATTATAAGTAATAGAGTAGGGTTTGTTTATATAACGGCATAGAGCTATTTTATAATTTCCACTGTTTGTACAATTTTGCATAACGTAAAGAGAATATTTAATACACGTACATTGCTAAAACATATTAAAAGGATCAATGTCAAATATCGTTTTCGTTAATATTCCCAGAAAGAGTGGATACATATTAATAACATAATGACAGTACGGTAGAAAAATCTAAGAGTGTAAGAGTACATTATTGTTGGAATATTATTATTAGCATTGATTGATAAAAGGCTATCTTTTATTTATTTTATTCACTGAATGTACTGTTTACTAATTATAATTTTTAATCAACTATTCTCCATTACTATATTAAGTCATCACGTTCATTAGGTGCGCAATGGTTTTAGTCATGAAACTTTATTGTAAATTTTTAAAAGTACTGAAAAAAATGCATGAATTTATAAAGTGCAATATGGTCGGTAAAACACGGATATTCTAAATACTGCCTTTAATTTATTTGCGAAAAAGCTAGGGGTTTTATAACAGAGGCGTAGCAAGAGGGGGGGGGGGGTGGAAATCGAAAGTTTGAGGGAGGTGGGAGGGTGTAAATCGAAATTTTCCGCCGGCGCTCGGAAAGGGCGCGATTTGGCGCTACGGAATAGACTGTGAGCAATATGCCTTTATGATTACATTTAAATTGAGTTTATGTTGAGTGTTGTGTTTGTTTTTTCGTTTTTGTTTTTTCTTTGCGTTCGTTTGTGTTGTATTTAGTTTTGTTCTGTTCCCAACTTGGTACATTTAAAAAAGATTTACCGTGTGTTGTGATTGTGGTTGTGTTGTGGTTGTGTTGTGGTTGTGGTTGTGTTGTGGTTGTGTTGTGGTTGTGTTGTGGTTGTGGTTGTGTTTTTTGGTTGTGTTGTGATTGTGTTGTGGTTGTAATGTTGTTGTGTTGTGGTTGTGGTTGTGTTTTGTTTGTGTTTGTGTTGTGTTTTTGTTTGTTTTGTTCTGTTCCAAAGTTGGTACATTTTAAAAAGATTTGCCGTGGTGGAGCACGGGATGCAGCTAGTATAATATAAGCGGGCTGTGTCTGTCCTTCCGTCCGTCATCGCTATAGATTTTGGGACTATAAAAGTAAACTACGCACCATGCTGTGCTTTTCAGTGCACCGCAGTGTCTTATTATAAGTAATAGAGTAGGGTTTGTTTATATAACGGCATAGAGCTATTTTATAATTTCCACTGTTTGTACAATTTTGCATAACGTAAAGAGAATATTAAATACACGCACATTGCTAAAACATATTAAAAGGATCAATGTCAAATATCGTTTTCGTTAATATTCCCAGAAAAAGTGGATACATATTAATAACATAATAACAGTACGGTAGAAAAATTTAATTAAACTGCTTAGTAATTTTGCCAATGGAGGTAATTCAAAGATAAATTGAACTCACGCTAAAAATGTGAATGCAAAATCTGCAAGACGGAATAATTGTTGGAATAATATAATTAGCAAAATGTGAATGCAAATTATGCTGACGTGTAAGAGTACATTATTGTTGGAATATTAGGGGTCGGCGTGGTCGAGTCGGTAAAGCTCATGGTTGCTAAACCGAAAAGTCTCGAGTTCGAACCCTCGGGAAGATGAGGCTCGTATATATATATATATATATATATATATATATATATATATATATATATATATATATATATATATATATTTTTTTTTTTTTTTTTCTTACGGAGGAGGGGGGGGGGGGGGATCCAGTGCCGCACCGGATGACACCCGACCTCGCTACGCCACTGTCACCAACTACTGCTAAATATGTATCATGTTTCAATATTTAGGTATTAGCGATTATTCTTACCCACAATGTTCGTCTTTTCCACAACCTACACCATCTTTTGGTTCTAAATCCCGAAAATAGCCGCCGCAAACTAGAGTTGATTACAGAAAAAAAAAAGTAAAATTTAATTCAAAAGAATTTTAATCATTTTGAAATAATTTAAATTATTCTATTTATTCATTAATTTTTTTTTCGATTTAATTTTAAATAATAGATTTAACTTAATAACAACACGATTGAGAGTAGTTTTGTAGCTCTTTACCATGAAGAGTTTTATTATTATACTAGCCCCACAAAGTTTATTCAAAGTACTAACTTTTTTTAAAAAAATACGGTTAATTTAACTATGAATAAATAAATTAATTAATTAACGTCTTTAAATAAATTTGTGATTAACAGTCTGTCTTAAAACAAAAACTTTTCTCTACCTACATACTATTTTACAGCTTTCCACGATGAGTGCAACCACGAGCAATAGTCAATCAGGCAAACAAACAAACAAAAAAATAAATATTCAAACATGTAAACAAACTTGACTTTTAGTAGTATATAGATAATGCTTAAAAAAAACCCACCAAGTCCCTACTTACATTTAAAATCGTTATTGATATAATCATACGCATGGTAGTCATAAAAATCATAGCACTGTTTGAGTTCTGATCTGCTTTCGTCAAACGAAAAACCAGTTTTGGAACTTGGGTCGAGATCTTTATAAGGTATATAAATCATAAATGATCATGAA
>NW_026732462.1:92500-152106 GCF_028476545.2 Physella acuta | reverse complement strand
CGTCCAACAGCTGGGTCGTGGGTTGTCTAGGCTGACGTTGGCGAGTCCCACTAAAGTTTCTGGCGTACGTAGACAGTCTTCTGCGCCTGAAATTCAAGCCAGACAGTTGGGTAAATACTTTATATTTGTATTTTTTGTTTATGCATAGGTCTAAGGTGCAGAGGCGTAGCGATGGGGGGGGAAGGGGGGCAGGAGGGTACATATGTCCCCGGGCGCCGACCTTTGGGGGCGCCAAAATGGGTTGTAAAAACAAATTAAAATGTCATTTTAGCTGCATTCTTGCATTATATATTGTTTGAGGGGGGCGGGTGCAAATCGAAAGTTTGAGGGGGTTGCAAATGGAAAATTTGCTCCCGAGGGGGCGCCAAATTGAAGGGTCGCTTCGCCTCTGCTTAGGTGTTTTATGTATACATATTGTATGTATAGACAATGGCGTCACTAGATCGTGTGTCACCCTGTGCGGTTACTGAGGGTGTCACCCCCCCCACACACACACACACACACACCTCACCCCGTTAAAAAAACAATTTTTAAATTTTCAGTTTAATATCATCACTCTCCCTCTACTATATTATTAGTTGAACTGGATAAAAATTGTTTTGACTATAAACATTATAAATCTGAATTTTTAGATTGGTGTCATCCCTCTTCCTCTAATATTGTATCATTTAAACTGGATAAAAATTGTTTTGACTATAAACATTACAATTCTGAATTTTTAGATTGGTATCACCCCTCTCCCTCTAGTGTTTTATTACTTAAGCCCGTTAAAAAAACTATAAAGATTACGATTTTATTTTTTAATTTGATGTTACCCCATAAATGGCGTCACTCAGTAAGCACGCCCCCCCCCCGGCCTTGTGACGCTACTGTGTACAGATATACTTATAGACACCGTCTAATTTATTGTTCCATCACTGGCAGATGTGACAGAATTGAAAACTCCATATCCAGTCGAGACGTTTGGGTATGTATTCTTCCGCGGTACAGCTTCTCATCGGTTGTAAATAAGTGACAAATGTCAAGGACACAAGTCTCGCTTTAATTGTTTCTCCATCCTCCTTCCTCTCTTCCCCTTTTACCTCGCTCCCCCCCCCCCCCCCCACTCTCTCTCTCTCTCTTCCCCTCTCTCCCCCTCTATCACGCTCTCTTGCTCCCTCTCTCTACTCTCTCCCTCTCTCTACTCTCTCTCTCTCTCTGTCGCTCTCTTGATTGCTCGCTCTCTCTCTCTCGCTCTCTCTCTACTCTTCTATCTCCCTCTCTCCCCCTCTTTCTCGCTCTCTTGCTCGCTCTCTCTCACGCTCTCTCGCTCTCTCCCCCCTCTCTCTCTCTCACTCTCTACTATCTCCCTCTCTCTCTCTGTCGCTCTCTTGCTTGCTCGCTCTCTCTCTCTCTCTCGCTCTCTCTCTCTCTCTTCCTCTCTCTTTCTCTCTACTCTCCCTCACTCCTTCTTTCTCTTCTATCTCTCTCATTCTCCGAACAGGAAGTAAAACTGCTCGTACACATTTTGTCCGCCTTCCTCTCCTTACCTCCTTCTCCACCCCTCTCTCTCTCCCTCTATATATCTCAATGTCTCTCTATGCTGACCTCACCCAAACCTTCATTTTCCGAGGTCAAGAAAGATGAACTCTACTTCATCTGTAGGGGTTCGCTAGGTCTAAAGGGGAATGTTTATTTTTTTAATATTTTGTTACACACAAAACAGGCCTACAAAACTTCATTTTCAGTTAACATTATCTTATGGGTAACGACATTTACGATTGGGTTTGTTCGATAAAAATATAGTAGAAAAAAAAACTAACTTTAAAGCATTCTATTTATATTGCAGATGCTTATTTTTGTTTTTGTTTTGTTTATTTGCAGTTCAGGGGGTGGCGATGGTATTTATGAAAAGTTTCCTCAACCTGCGGAGCCATTAAAACCTGCGGAGCTGTTCCCACCTGCGGAGCTGGTCTCACCTGCGGAGCTGTTCCCACCTGCGGAGCCAGTCCAACCGTGCCCTGTCGAGCCTGCCGTGGCTGTTCACCCTGGCCAACCGGTTGTGCCGGCCCTGGTACTGGGACCCTGCCCAGGCCGTGGAGCCCGCTATGGCTGGGGGGCCTGTCCCTACCCCAGGGAGTAGCTTTCTCTTGGTGCGAATATACGTGTGGTTCGTATCGCTGTTTACGCCTGTCCAGTACACCCAGATCACCATGAAGCAATTCCTGTTTGATTACCTTGCTAAAGGACTGGTGAGAGTTTTCACATTTCTTTCTTTTTTTTTTTTGTTCTGTACCTCTCTAAAAAAAAGTATCATCTTTAGATTTAACAATAAACAAGTATCAACGCAGTGTTCGGAGTGGTTGGGGCGGGAAAGCTCGTGGTTGCTAAACCAAAAAGTCTCGAGTTCGAATCCCCACGGAGACAGCAAACCTAACTAAAAAAAATCTCCAAAATAAAAAAGCTGTAGAAGAAAACCCTAACTGATAGGAAAACATGCAGTGTTTCTTCCAGACTTTTTTCTCCGGGGGGGGGGGGGGGGGGGGGGGGGGCACTTGAAATTTTCGGAGGGGGGGCGGTAGACTTCCTTCGGGGGGGGGGGGCGGACACTGTTAAAAGTATATATTTTCTATATAAATTATATAAATTTCATTTCGTTCGGGGGGGGGGGGAGGGGGGCGGTAAAAAGAAGAAGAGATGCCTGGAAGAAACTCTGAAAACATGGAAGAGAACGATTGAGGAAGAGGCGAAAACAGCTGGGCTCACATGGGCACAGATTAAAGGGAGCAGCCCAAAACCGAGTCCGCTGGAGATGTGTGGTTGCAGCCCTTTGCTCCCCAGGGGCCACAAAGGAATGATGATGATGATAATGATGATGAGAAGAAAACCCAGAAAGAAAAGCAGGCTGAAATCTGAGTCAACGGGCCATATGGCTTATAACAAGTTGACACGTAAATACTCAATTGTGTTAGAGGAAATCTTATCCAACTTTAACAATGAAAACAAATCATACACAATTCACAAAAAAAAAATCGATTTTTCTTGATGGTCAAAAGGCTAATCTAGCGCTAATCGAAACCGATTGCAAATTGTTTTGTTTTGTTTTTAAATACGATACAGGTGCAGCAAGTGGAAGTCGTAAACTATGCGTGGGTCCGAGTCTGGCTGTTGCCTAATGGTCAAGTTGATTCACCAGTAAGTTGTTTTATACATAGCATTTTTATACATACCTCATCTAGTCATCTTGTGTTCTGAATTAGTCATACCGCTCTCTGAATTAGTCATACCGCTCTCTGAATTAGTCATACCGCTCTCTGAATTAGTCATACCGCTCTCTGAATTAGTCATACCGCTCTCTGAATTAGTCATACCGCTCTCTGAATTAGTCATACCGCTCTCTGAATTAGTCATACCGCTCTCTGAATTAGTCATACCGCTCTCTGAATTAGTCATACCGCTCTCTGAATTAGTCATACCGCTCTCTGAATTAGTCATACCGCTTTCTGAATTAGTCATACCGCTCTCTGAATTAGTCATACCGCTCTCTGAATTAGTCATACCGCTCTCTGAATTAGTCATAATGTGATCTGAATTCGTCGCATTATGATCTGTATTAGCTGGGCTAAGATCTAAATTAGTCATACCTTCTATAAATTGGTCACATTGGTTCCTAAATTAAATCAAAGTGCTTGAAATTAGTCACCATGTGCTCTGAATTAGTCACCATGTGCTCTGAATTAGTCACCATGTGCTTTAGTTAGCTAAACTGTGCTATGAATTATTCAACCTTTTGTGCTATGAATTAGTCAACAAGTGATCTGATTTAGTCACCCAGTGCTCTGAATTAGTCACACTAAGCTCTGAATCAGTTATACTGCACGTTAGTAACACCAGTAGTCCATTTGCTTAGTGCTCCAATTTAGCAACTCTCTATACTAGCCATAGAGCGTCACCAGCAAGTTTTTTTTTTTTTTTTTTTTTTTTTTTGTTGTTTTTTTTTTTTGTTCATTTTATTTCATCTTTCGTATATTTTGTTCATTTAATTCAAATAATCTTGAATATATTTTGTTCATTTCATTCAAATAATCTAGCGTATATTTTGTTCATTTCATTCAAATAATCTTGAATATATTTCGTACATTTCATTCAAATAATCTAGCGTATACTTTGTTCATTTCATTCAAATAATCTAGCGTATATTTTTTATAAATACCTAGGATAAAACATAACTTTGATATAAATGGGTTAAAATGGTAGGTTCTAATGCGTGAAATAGCGGTAGAGCGCTAGACTGATAAACCGAAAATCTCGAATTGGAATTCTGGTTCAAATAAGTAGAACATCCCTCAATCCATTAAGCTCTGATGGGTACCTAGCACACGTTATGCAAAAAAAGGCGGCTGGGCATAGTGCTGACTACACTATTCCTTTCATATGCCGAGGTCACAGAAATAGGTGAACTCTACTTGCCCCGTGTGTCGTCAGGTTCTAAAAGGAAACTTTAATGCTATATAACAGTAGTCAGTAGAACTTCTTTCTTATTATTAAAATCAAATCTATGTGTTAACGTTTTTTTCAGCCTTGCGTATTTTTCGTCCTTGGATGTTTGCAAAAATTTGAAAAGGATCTGGAGCAGGCCCAGAGGGAAATGAAGAAAGAACGATCGGAGTTTGTCGCAGTGATGTACACGACCGAACAAAGTTTCCTAGAGAGGTAGGGTGGTCGTCACCGGTTTTTACATAGGTCACTAGCTCACAGGCTTTTACGTAGGTCACTAGAAGCTTTTACTTAGGTCACTAGCTCACAGGTTTTTACATAGGTCACTAGAAGCTTTTCCTAAGGTCACTAGAAGATTTTACTTAGGTCACTAGAAGCTTTTACTTAGGTCACTAGCAAACAAGCTTTTACTTAGGTCACTAGAAGCTTTTACATAGGTCACTAGTTCACAAGCTTTTACTTAGGTCACTAGCAAACAAGCTATTACTTAGGTCACTAGAAGCTTTTACATAGGTCACTAGCTCAGAAGCTTTTACTTAGGTGACTAGAAGCTATTACTTAGGTCACTAGAAGCTTTTACATAGGTCATTAGCTCAGAAGCTTTTACTTAGGTGACTAGAAGCTTTTACTTAGGTGACTAGAAGCTTTTACTTAGGTCACTAGCTCACAGGCTTTTACTTAGGTCACTAGAAGCTTTTACTTAGGTGACTAGAAGCTTTTACTTAGGTCACTAGCAAACAAGCTTTTACTTAGGTGACTAGAAGCTTTTACTTAGGTCACTAGCTCAGAAGCTTTTACTTAGGTCACTAGAAGCTTTTACTTAGGTCACTAGCTCACAGGCTTTTACGTAGGTCACTAGAAGCTTTTACTTAGGTCACTAGAAGCTTTTACTTAGGTCACTAGCAAACAAGCTATTACTTGGGTCACTAGAAGCTTTTACATAGGTCATTAGCTCACAAGCTTTTACTTAGGTGACTAGAAGCTTTTACTTAGGTCACTAGAAGCTTTTACTTAGGTCACTAGCAAACAAGCTTTTACTTAGGTCACTAGCAAACAAGCTTTTACTTAGGTCAATAGAAGCTTTTACTTAGGTCACTAGTTCACAAGCTTTTACTTAGGTCACTAGCAAACAAGCTATTACTTAGGTCACTAGAAGCTTTTACATAGGTCATTAGCTCACGGGCTTTTCCTAAGGTCACTAGAAGCTTTTACTTAGGTCACTAGTTCACAAGCTTTTACTTAGGTCACTAGTTCACAAGCTTTTACTTAGGTCACTAGCAAACAAGCTTTTACTTAGGTGACTAGAAGCTTTTACTTAGGTCACGAGAAGCTTTTAATTAGGTCACTAGCTCACAGGCGTTTACTTAGGTCACTAACTCACATGCTTTTACTTAGGTCACTAGCTCACAGGCTTTTACTTAGGTCACTAGAAGCTTTTATTTAGGTCACTAGAAGCTTTTACATAGGTCACTAGCTCACAAGCTTTTACTTAGGTCACTAGAAGCTTTTACTTAGGTCACTAGCAAACAAGCTTTTACTTAGGTCACTAGAAGCTTTTACTTAGGTCACTAGAAGCTTTTACATAGGTCATTAGCTCACAAGCTTTTACTTAGGTGACTAGAAGCTTTTACTTAGGTCACTAGAAGATTTTACTTAGGTGACTAGAAGCTTTTACTGAGGTCACTAGCAAACAAGCCTTTACTTAGGTCACTAGCAAACAAGCTTTTACTTAGGTGACTAGAAGCTTTTACTTAGGTCACTAGAAGCTTTTACTGAGGTCACTAGAAGCTTTTACTGAGGTCACTAGAAGCTTTTACTTAGGTCACTAGAAGCTTTTACTTAGGTCATTAGCTCACAAGCTTTTACTTAGGTCACTAGAAGCTTTTACTTAGGTCACTAGAAGCTTTTACTTAGGTCACTAGAAGATTTTACTTAGGTCACTAGAAGCTTTTACTTAGGTCACTAGCAAACAAGCTTTTACTTAGGTCACTAGAAGCTTTTACTTAGGTCACTAGAAGCTTTTACTTAGGTCACCACTAGAAGCTTTTACTTAGGTCACTAGAAGATTTTACTTAGGTCACTAGACGATTTTACTTAGGTCACTAGAAGCTTTTACTTAGGTCACTAGCTCATAAGCTTTTACTTAGGTCACTAGACGATTTTACTTAGGTCACTAGAAGCTTTTACTTAGGTCACTAGCTCATAAGCTTTTACTTAGGTCACTAGACGATTTTACTTAGGTCACTAGAAGCTTTTACTTAGGTCACTAGCTCATAAGCTTTTACTTAGGTCACTAGAAGCTTTTACTTAGGTCACTAGAAGCTTTTACTTAGGTCACTAGACGATTTTACTTAGGTCACTAGAAGCTTTTACTTAGGTCACTAGAAGCTTTTACTTAGGTCACTAGACGATTTTACTTAGGTCACTAGAAGCTTTTACTTAGGTCACTAGCTCATAAGCTTTTACTTAGGTCACTAGCTCATAAGCTTTTACTTAGGTCACTAGAAGCTTTTACTTAGGTCACTAGCTCACAGGCTTTTACTTAGGTCACTAGAAGATTTTACTTAGGTCACTAGAAGCTTTTACTTAGGTCACTAGCTCACAGGCTTTTACTTAGGTCACTAGAAGATTTTACTTAGGTCACTAGCTAGGTTGGTTTTTCTTCAAATCCTATTACCATGGATAAATATCTACATTTCAACCTAATTAGAATAGGCCCACATCACAAGCTTAAACCACATCACAAGCTTAAATGATCAATAGAACCCAAGTCCTTTATTGGTATGGCCCTTATGTAAGGGATTATAGCCTACGCGTCTCTCGCGCTCAATGCAAATAGTATAGTGTGGCACATTCTACAGGGGTCGTCCATAAATGACATCACACTCGTAGGGGGGGGGGGGGGGCGTAATTTTGTGAGGGTGTGTGATGACGGGGAGGAAGGGCGGGTGTTTAGATGGTGTGACGTCACTTTTTTTTTACAAGCTTTTATTTAACTCACTTCCTCTGTCGCCAGTCTGTTGACAGTCTGTCGACAGTCTATCTGTCGTCAGTCTAGATCGAAACGCAGGAGTGAAAATTCGGAAACTTCTACTTGACCGATACGATTCACATTTGGCACGTGGGTCAAGACATGAAGACAATGCAATCTGAAACTAAATTTGACTTAATTGGATGCCTAATTAATTTTTTATGAATTAATTAAAATTTGGACCGAATCAATAGGCATGTCTATCCAACCACATCACACGCGTCATCACGTTCAATCGCTGCGCCATCACCTTCAGTAGGCGCGCCATCACGTTCAATAGACGCGCAATGGTTTTTAGTCATGTAACACTAGTGTTAATAAAACATGTAAAGTACTGAAAAAAAATTCATAAAAAACGTTTTAATAACAAGCTTTTATGTAATGATGCACTAAAAAGTAGAAAATAAATTATACACTACTATTTAAATTACTATAAAGAAAAGCGTGGGTCTCTTCTCAAATATTAGTAAAGGTATCCAATAGGTACTAAAGTACTAAAGTGACCCACGCTTTTCTTTATAGTAATTTAAATAGTAGTGTATAATTTATTTTCTACTTTTTAGTGCATCATTACATAAAAGCTTGTTATTAAAACGTTTTTTATGAATTTTTTTCATTCTAAAAAAGCAATGTTAGAAAACGAGTTTTTAGCCGTTATTTCGCGTTTTAGAAAACCGTTTTAATTAAATTGCAATAGGAATTGTTCAACATACTCTGTGTTGACAGAGTTCTGACAAGATTTTGGAAAAATATCGATGTTGTAAATAAAATTCAACAGCAATTTCGAGCGGGGAGGGTTGGAGGCTGAGGTATGAGGGGGGGGGGGGGGGGGGGAGACCTGGCTTTTTGTGACAACGTGTGACGGAAGGGGGGGGGGAGGTAAAAATCCTCAAAAAAGCGTGACGTCATTTATGGATAACCCCCTACAGTAAGCTTACATTTTTTATCATTATACTTCAATACATTAGTAGTTGCTGTAATAGGCTTGAAAAGTCTATGTAATCATACTAAATATTTTTAAACACATTTTTATATGGCAAGCGATACAATTATAGTTACATTTTTTTTAATTAAGCCATTGAAAAGGCGCTTAGAATTATTTTATTAATTGAAAAAAAAAAAAAAAACGCCCTCAACCTCTCCTTGAAGCCAATCTGAGTAGTCAGTGTAAGTAAAACAATAATAGTCAGAGGCGTAGCGAGAGGAGGACAGGGGGGGGGGTGCGGACCGCATCGGGTGACACCATTTAGGGGGGTGACACCAAGGCAAAAATAGTAAAATATATAGAGAACAATTTGAGGGGGGGGGGGCTGCAAATCGAAAGTTTGAGGGTGGGAGGGGGGGTTGCAAATCGAAAGTTCGAGGGGGTGCAAATCGAAAATTGAAAGTTTGTCCCCTGATAGAGTCGCTACGCCTCTGGGGGGGGGGTGACACCATTAAGTGCCGCACCGGGTGACACCCAACCTCGCTACGCCACTGATAATAGTCACAACAATTTTAAATAAAATACACAATAGAGGTCCTGGTAGTAGTTTGTTTATATTAAATAATATAACATCCTTCATCACCACAGCACTCTGAATCTACTTATCCAAATTAAAAATAAAAGTTGTTAACTGACTTACTATAAGATTACTCGTACTTATTTCTTTGAATATTTCTAGCCTTAATAAAACGGAATGTCAATTTGAACTTATTTCACACATGTAAAAAAATATTCAATTTTGTTTGAGAAATATTTGAAACCAGCTTTTCAAGCCTATTAAAATCTATATGAAATTTTTAAAATATTGAAAAATAAAATTTTAATATGGATTCTGTGGGCAACCACTGCGCTTACGTATAAACTTTAAAGAACATGTTAAGATTCTCATTTTCTGACTCTTAAAGATGTTTGTAATTATAAGTGATATATATATATATATATATATATATATATATATATATATATATATATATATATATATATATATATATAATATATAAAGCTCAGTTCTGTATGTAATGCATTTGTATGTCGTTGGAATTGTACGAATTTAAGTGTTAGAAAATTATCGTGCGCATTTGTCTAAATTTATGAGCTAAAAAATTACCATTGAAAGTGTTGGGAAATCATTTTCATTTTTCAAATTACAGTAATAATTGTCGGCATGTTCATTAAACACAAGTTTTAAAAAAATATCATCTTTTACAAAAATTCTAATTATGTCTTTATTTAGTCCTATAGCACTTACTTCCCTTTGATAAATTAGGAAAACAAAATTACTTCCCTTTATAAAACCATTGCATTAGTCGAAAATAATTTACTTTTTAATTACTTTGTTTTGGTGTTGGGAAAAAAAAATAATTACATAATTAGCGGGGATTGATCAAGTGCAAATGTTGTAGGTATTTTACGGATAAGCTTGGAGTATTAAAATTGTTCATCAAATTGAAACAGGCGCGTTCGTTTAAGTGAGTGCAAAAGACTATGAATAAGTTGGGTACTATAGTCGTTCATTAAGCTAAAACAGGTGATTCCGCCCCGGGCGTTTATGTTCGCGTTAGTGTTTTCTTTGTGTTTAGGTGGGTTTGCGTTAGTGGTTGCGTTTTGATTTGGTTCGTTTTTGTTCTTTCTTTTTTCGTTTTTGTTTGTGTTTTTTTTTTGTGGGTTTGTATTTGTGTTTTTGGTTGGTTTTGCGTTTGAATTTGGTTTGTTTTCGTTTGCTTTTTCGTTGTTTTTTTTTTTTGTTGGTATTGGTGTTTGTGGTTGGGTTTGTTGTTAGGTTTTTGTTTTCGTTTGCTTTTTTGTTTGTTTTTTCTTTGTGTTTGTATTGGTGTTTGTGGTTGTGGTTGGGTTTGTTGTTAGGTTTTTGTTTTCGTTTGTATTTGTAATTGTGTTAGCGTAATGTTTGCGTTTTGTTGTTTTGGTTTTGGTTGGTTGTGGTTTGGGTGGGCAATGCCGGGTTTATGATGATTACTAAACACACAGGTAATGGTCTTTAACAGGAAGGTTTTTCACAGAAGCCAGAGCAGGGCGTGGCCGGGACGGCTAGTCTAATATATAAAGCTCAGTTCTGTAACGTGTGGCAAAAAAGTTTGTCGTTGACAGTTCTATGGATTTAAGTGTTAGATTTTTTTATCGTGCTCAAAGTCTAAATTTACGAGTCAAAAAATTACCATTGAAAGTCTTTAAAAACAATTTTCATTCTATTTACTTAGAAGAATAATTTTCAATTATGAACACGACATAAAAATTTTAAAAAGTGTATCGACGTTTATAAAATTTCTAAAATTGTGTCGGAAATGTATTGACTGCACAGTTACTTCCCTTTAATAAAAAAAAAATTCTTAAGAAGAAAGAATTTACATTTTATTACTTTGTTTTTGGTGTTAAGAAAAAAAAAATTATTACATAATTAGCGGGGATTGATTAAGTGCAATGTCGTTAGGTATTTTAAACACTGCCTTTTATTTATTCCATATACTGAACATACTGTTCAATATTTTTTTTTAAATCAATAACATTTAATAAGCCAGGTCCTACAAATCCTATATGTTTATTTCTTTCCATTTACGGATAAGCTTGGAGTATTATCATTTTTGTTCACTAAATTGAAACAGGCTCGTCCGCCGGCGCCCTTGCACGGTTCGATTTGGCACCCTGGGCTATCATGTGAGCGCTATGCTGCATAATTTTGTTTTTAACAGTGCGATAGACTATGGATAAGAAAGGTTACTATAGTCTTTAAGTGAATCAAATCCGGGCGTCCTCCCGCACACCGTCAGGGTGCTATTTGGCGCCCCGGGCCTTCCGGTGTACGCTATGGTATATACGTTCGCGTGAGTTCAAAAGACTATGAATAAGTTATGTACTATAGTCGTTTACTAAGTTCAATCAGGCGGTGACGTCATGGTGCGTCCTCTGGCGCCCAGACAGGGTGCTATTTGGGGTCCCGGGCCTCCCGTGTTCGGTTTCGAGCCTACGTTCATTAAAGTGAGTGCAAAAGACTATGAATAAGTTGAGGTACTATAGTCGTTTATCAGGCTGAAACAGGCGATTCCGCCCCGGGCAAGACTCTGAGCACTGTGCGTTGATGTTCGCGTTAGTGTTTTCTTTGTGTTTAGGTTGGGTTTGCGTTAGTGGTTGCGTTTTGATTTGGTTCGTTTTTGTTCTTTCTTTTTTCGTTTTCGTTTGTGTTTTATCTTCTTTGCGTTTGTGTTTGTATTTGTGTTTGTGGTTGGTTTTGCGTTTGTATTTGGTTTGTTTTCGTTTGTTTTTTCGTTTGTGTTTTTTTCTTTGGGTTTGTGGTTGGTTTTGCATTTGGATTTGGTTTGTTTTCGTTTGCTTTTTCGTTTTTTTTTCTTTGTGTTCGTATTGGTGTTTGTGGTTGTGGTTGGGTTAGTTGTTAGGTTTTTGTTTTCGTTTATATTTGTAATTGTGTTAGCGTTATGTTTGCGTTTTGTTGTTTTGGTTTTGGTTTGGGTGTGCAATGCCGGGTTTATGATGATTACTAAACACACAGGTAATGCTCTTTAACAGAAAGGTTTTTCACAGAAGCCAGAGCCGGGCCTGGCCGGGACGGCTAGTATATATATATATATATATATATATATATATATATATATATATATATATATATATATATATATATATATTTCTTAACCTATATATGTTGAAACATAATATAAGTTTTCTATTAACTATTTTAATTAACAGATTGCATCAGTACGTTATATGTAAATAAACTAAAATCAAAAGACAAGTACTTTATGTGTATTTCTTTTCAGTTTTAATTAATCGAAGCATCTATGTATGCATAAAAAATGTATAGAAAATATTTTTTAATTCCTTTCATTAGGCGTTTGTTTAATTAACACTTATTTTCCTCTTATCCAGGTGGATTGGTGTGATATTTACTACCTTGCTGCTTTGCTTATTGATATATCTTCTGAACGTTGCATTTAAGCTTCTCGTAAGTGATGTTAAGCTTGTTGTTTATTACTATTTCTATTCGCTGCACAATAATCACATTGCCAGTGCTAATGTTAGATAGTTTTATTATTCAATTATTTTTAAAAATGCAGGCTTCATTTATATATAGGCGGATATGTGTGTGTCGTGTGTATGAGCGTAAGTGTGTGTGAAGCCAGTTCGCGAAGTAACCGGTGTGCTTGGCCAATGTCAGAAGAGCAGAAAACTTAGGGCCCGGCCAATGTTCGATTTAGGTTACGGTTTTATGGCATTTCGATTATTTTGGTTGTGATTTCATTGTTAGTAACTTATTCTCCGCTAGTATTTATAAAACATTCTATAGTAAGTTCAGTGAATAAAATAAATAAAAGGCGGTATTTAAAATATCCGTGTTTTAGCCACCATATTGTCCATGCTAATTACATTATTCCAACAATAATACCATAACGAACGTCCGCGAAATTTGCATTCGTAATTTTTTTTATTTGCGTGAGTTGAATTTCTTTTAAATTACTTCCCCTGGTATAATTATTAAACATTTTAATTAATTAGTTTATTTTAGACTCTACTGTTATTAAAATGTAATACATTTTTTCTAGAAATCTAGGCAAAAATATTTGACATTGATCTGATTATATGTTTTATCAATACGCGTTATTTAGAGACTTAGCGACCCTTCCCAGCGCCCGGGGACAAACTTTTCGATGTCCACCCCCCCCCCCCTCAAACTTTCGATTTGCACCCCCCCTCAAGATTTCGATTTGCAACCCCACCCCCCACCCCTCAAACTTTCGATTTGCACCACCCCCCTCAAGATTTCGATTTGCACCCCCTCAAACTTTCGATTGGCAACCCCCTAAACCTTTCAATTTATTTTTCCAACCCATTTTGGCGCCCCTTAAGGTCGGCGCCCGGGGACATATGTCGCCCCCCCCCCCCCTCGCTACGCTACTGACCCACACAGACATAAATGCTAATCAAAACCAAGGGTCTAAGACATTATAACCTGTATAAATTTCTATAACAATACCTACGCCTATTATTTATGATATGTGTAACCCGACCTTTTATAAAATGACTAGTAATTCTATAGAATTACTGATTGGCTGAGTTAAAAATTACTTCTGCTAACCGGAATGTCTCGAGTTCGGATCTCAAGCTCATGTATGTAGAGCTTCCCTGAGCTCACTCCGTTCTGATGGGTATCTCAGTGGCGTAGCGAGGGGGGGGGGTGCAGACCGCACCGCGTGACACCATTTAGTGGGGTGACACCAAGGTAAAAAAAATAGCAAAATATATAGAGAAAATGATAATTCCACTTAATTAAGTGATTAATTCGAGTGTTAAATAGTCATTTAAGAGGTGATAATCAAAAGTTTAAGGGGGGGGGGGGTGCAAATTGAAAGTTTGAGGGGGGGGGGGTTCAAATCGAAATTGGAGGGGTGGGGTGCAGATCGAAAGTCGAATGTTCGAGGGGGAATGCAAATCAAAAATTGAAAGTTTGTCCCCGGGAAGGGTCGCTACGCCTCTGGGGGGTGACACCATTAAGTGCCGCACCAGGTGACACCCGACCTCCCTACGCCACTGGGGTACCTGACTTCCATTAGGGAAATGAACGCGGCTGGACATAGCGCTGACCACACTATTCCCCTGTATGCCAAGGTCATTGAAACATGAATTCTATGTCTCCTGCCACATGTGACTTGGGCATGAATGGGAAAGATGATGATAGAGGATTGAAATACCTTGAGTATGTGTAGAGCTGCTTTATAATTATACTTTACGAGCCGACCCGCGGCATAACATACGCCGCTATTTAGTTGTTTTTTTTCTACTTTTCAGTAATTCATAATTTGTGAATTCGACAGTACCAATGCTGCCACTGAAAATATGTGCTTTAAAACACTAACCCCCCCCCCCCCCCCCCCCCCGTGAAAGCAGCCTCCTCTTAGTTACCTCCTCTAATTTTAAAATCGTTTCAAACTAAATTATCTGCCCCTAATAGCCGTCACCAAACTAAACATTTAGAGTGAACTACAACTCACCAGGCCATGTAGGGGTGGTGGTGGGGGGGGGGGGGAGGTAGCGATAGAGAGGAAGAGAGGGGACTGCAAAGGAGCGCTTGCAGCTTGTTTTCTAACGGCTCCCAGAAGAGAATTATATATATAGATAGATGAATATTTATTTTTAACAGACTTTTTTTTTTTTTTTTTTTATTTTTTTTTTTTTTTTGCCCGTAGAAATAGACAGTGGATTAAACGTAGAAAACGACTTGAGATTTGATGAAGCCTTAACGTTATGGGGTCGGAGTGGTCTAGTGGTAGAGAGCTGGACTGCTAACCCGTAAGTCTCGAGTCCGAATCCGGGCTCAAGTCAGTAGACCTTCCCTGAGTCCACCCAACTCTGATGGGTACCTAACTCACGTTAGGGAAAGTAAAGGCGGCTGGGCATAGTGCTGACCACACTATCTCTTCATATGCCGAGGTCACAGAAACAAGTGAACTCTACTCTGTAATATAGACCGTCAGGTTTGAAAAGGCAACTTTACTTTTAATTTACTTAACGTTATAAATTAAAGTTTAATAAAAGTGTATGGCATTTCAGGAACTTGGAAAACATCCAGCTCCCACCGCTAAAGTCTCAGAGAACAATATAAGTGTTAGGTTCAGGTAAATATTGATTTGCTCATACGTTTTTTTACTTTCTCGTATATACAAAGTAGAGAGAAAGTCTTGTAATCGTGTAAAGTATCGAGATTTTTGCAAATTTCGACTTTTTACAGCTCCCTGAGTCGGAAAAACATAGTTTTGCAATCTTGTCCGTATGTCTGTGGGTGTGTATGTGTTTTCGGATGTGTGTCTGTGTGTGTATCTGTTAACACGATAACTTGAGTACCGTAACAGCTAGATTGATGAAATTTCATATATAAGTATTATATAGAAATCATAGATCCGTGTCAACTTTTGAATGATTTCCGATTATCGGAAGTGGAACTTTTTGTACTTTGAGTAATTTCTGTCGACAGAAAGTAGTAATTTTTGCAATTTCTAATTTCTCGAAAAAAAACGCACTATTATGCACATTTTATTTGTCGTTCACTTGGTGAGCAATTCTTTTTTCTACGAGATTTTGTACTATTTTAAAAAGTATTTAAAAAGGATTAAAAAATCATGTCTGTGTCACGAGTTGCCATCTTCTGTTGTTTCATATAAGAATATTCGAGAAAGTTTAGGGGAGATCACTCCCGGTTTATTTTTTAATATGCATGTGTATGCGCTTCGACTTAGACAGTGACATATACAGTGGATTCAATATGTTCAATTTTCACGCATTATTTCCTTTCAGTGATGTAGCAGGCTGCGAGGAAGCTAAGCTTGAAATTATGGAGTTTGTTAATTTTTTGAAAAACCCACAGCAGTATTTAGATCTTGGAGCCACAATTCCTAAAGGTTAGTGAATTAGAAGGGGACGGCCCAAGTGGTTGTCCGTAAATGACGCCACACTCGTAGGGGGAGGAGGGGGGCGTAATTTTGTGACGGTGCGTGATGAGGCTTTATAAACAAAAAGTAATGTTAGAAAACGAGTTTTAGCCGTTATTTTACGTTTTAGAGAACGGTTTTAATAAATTGTAATAGGAATTGATCAAAATATGTTGACAGAGTTCTGACAAGATTTTGGAAAAATATCGATGTTTTAAGAAAACTTCAACTGCAATTTTGAGGGTGGGGGGGGGGGGGGGGGGTTGTAGGCTGGGGCGTGACGTCATTTTAGGTGGGGGTTTGGCCTTTTATGACGACGTGTGACAGAGGGGGGGAGGTTAAAATCGTCAAAAAAAAGCGTGACGTCATTTATGGATGACCCCTACGTCTAAAAATCTCGAGTTTGAACTCCGGGCAGATGAGGGTCAGCAACCCATCTAGGGGAGACAACTGCAAAACAGCCGTTTTTTGTGTTTTGTTTTTGGCTGGGGAAAAACTATGGAAGCAAATTCAGAAAGAAAAGAAAGCGGAAGTAACGGGTCATATGGCGCATTACATAGTGACACCAGAGTTTCTTTCAGGCACCCAGAAAGTCTACCGTTTCCCTCCCCCCCCCCCCCCTCCGCGCCGCGAACTAAATGGAATGTATATAGAAAATATATCCTTGTGCCTCCCCCCCTCCCCCCCCCCCCCCCTCTCGAAAAAAAAGTCTGAAAAAAGAAACAACGGTTGACACGCAATGGTTAACTGTGTTGGAGGAAATCCACTCCTACATTTTGTATTTAAGAACCAAGAAGACGAAGTGGTTTAGAAATGTCAATTTTAGAGTCAAATATAGGGGTCCTCGTGTTCGAGTCGATAAAAGCTCATGGTTGCTAAGCCGAAAAGTCTCGAGTTCGAACCCTCGGGCAGATGAGACTCTAGGAGAGACAACTCCAAAATCAAACAACTGCTGCCTTGTAGTTTGTTCTTGGTTGGACAAAGGCTATGGAACCAAATCCAAAAAGAAAAGTAGTCTAAAATCGGAGTCAATGGCTTCAATGGCGCATAACCAGTTGACACGTAATCCTTAATTGTGTTGGAGGGGACCCTTCCAACACTAAAATTAAGAAAGAAGAAGAAGAAAAGTCAAATATTAGCCGGGTAGAATCGCAGGACAGAACAGAGGCGTAGCGACCCTTCCCGGCGCCCGGGGACAAACTTTTCGATTTGCACCCCCCCCCCCTAAAAATTTCGATTTGCACCCCCCCCCCCTCAAACTTTTGATTTGCACCCCCCCCTCAAACTTTATATTTGCACCCCCCCCCCCTCAAGATTTCGATTTGCACCCCCCTCAAACTTTCGATTTGCACCCACCTCAATCTTTCAATTTATTTTTCCAACCCATTTGGCGCCCCCTAATGTCGGCGCCCGGGGACATATGTCCCCCCCCTCCCGCCCCCATCGCTACGCTACTGGGACAGAAATAACAAAGTGCCACTGGATCCACCTGTATTTTATTTGTTCCCTACAGGTGCAATGTTGACCGGACCACCTGGCACAGGTAAAACTCTTCTGGCAAAAGCCGCAGCGGGGGAGGCTAATGTTCCATTCATCGCTGTTGCTGGTTCTGAATTCTTGGAGGTGTATGTTGGTCTTGGAGCTTCAAGGGTTGGTATTGACAGTAGCCGATTCTTTTTTTTTAACTAAATAACTACAATAAGTAGCTCTACAAATGGAATGCTTGTTTTCGAATACAATTAAAAAAAATTAAATTAAAACAACTTCCCATGGAACGCCTTCGGTTTAATGAATCTCCTGTCCCTTGTCAGAATAAAGTAGGTGTGTGGGTGGGTGTCAAGCTTGGAAACCCCACCCCATCCCTTCCGTAAAAAAAAAAGTTTAAATACTACGTAGACGCCAATTGCAGAAACCACTGGCCTGCATCTCAACGGAAAGAGGAGATTAGGGATCGATGTGTAATAGATTAGGGATCGATTGGGTATAGATTAGGGATCGATGAGGTAAAGATTAGGGATGGGTAAGGCACATAGTTAGGATGGATAGTGAACAGACTGGGGGTGGATAGGACACATAGTGAGAGTGGATAGGGCACAATAGCGAACAGAGTGGGAGTGGATAGGGCACACGCTTTGTAAATTGTCCACCAAACTTCCCTTATGCAGGAAATAAAATGGCAAATGAAAAATGGGCGTCGCAGAATTACTTGACAACGGGCTTTTCGGGATAGAAACTATCAAGATACTATCAAGATACTATCAAGATACTATCAAGATAATATCAAGATACTATCAAGATACTATCATGATAGTATCATGAAACTATCAAGATACTATCAAGATACTATCAAGATACTATCAAGATAATATCAAGATAATATCAAGATACTATCAAGATACAATCATGATAGTATCATGATACTATCATGATACTATCAAGATGCTATCATGATACTATCAAGGTACTATCAAGATACTATCATGATACTATCAAGATAAAGATACTATCATGATAGTATCATGATACTATCAAGATGCTATCAAGATACTATCAAGATGCTATCATGATACTATCAATATACTATCAGGATACAATCAAGATGCTATCATGATACTATCAAGATAAAGATACTATCAAGATACTATCAAGATACTATCAAGATACAATCAAGGTGCTATCAAAATACTATCAAGATAAAGATACTATCAAGATACTGTCAAGATACTATCAAGATACTATCAAGATGCTATCAAGATACTATATACATATAAAAATAAGCTATAGCATGGGAATAGGTTATGTTATATGAACAGAAGAAAAATTGTGAATTGAATATAATATTTACATTTTAGGTAAGGGATACGTTTTCAAAGGCACGCAAATCGGCTCCATGTATTTTGTTTATTGATGAGATTGATTCCATTGGACGAAAGAGAAGTTCCAGCACCTGGGGAGGCTTCAGTGAGCACGAAAACACTCTAAACCAGCTTCTGTATGAGTTGGACGGTAAGTCGTCAAAAACTCTAAACCATCTCCTGTATGAGTTGGACGGTAAGTCGTCAAAAACTCTAAACTAACTCTTGTATGAGTTGGACGGTAAGTCGTCAAAAACTCTAAACCAGCTCCTGTATGAGTTGGACGGTAAGTCGTCAAAAACTCTAAACTAACTCTTGTATGAGTTGGACGGTAAGTCGTCAAAAACTCTAAACCAGCTCCTGTATGAGTTGGACGGTAAGTCGTCAAAAACTCTAAACCAGCTCCTGTATGAGTTGGATGGTAAGTCGTAGAAAACTCTAAACCAGTATGAGTGAGTTAGACGGTAAGTCGTCAAAAACGTTAAACTATCTCCTGTATAAGTTGGGCGGTAAGTCGTCAAAAACTCTAAACCAGCTCCTGTATGAGTTGGACGGTAAGTCGTCAAAAACTCTAAACTAACTCTTGTATGAGTTGGACGGTAAGTCGTCAAAAACTCTAAACCAGCTCCTGTATGAGTTGGACGGTAAGTCGTCAAAAACTCTAAACTAACTCTTGTATGAGTTGGACGGTAAGTCGTCAAAAACTCTAAACCATCTCCTGTATGAGTTGGACGGTAAGTCGTCAAAAACTCTAAACCAGCTCCTGTATGTAAGTTGTTGTTCTCTTAATATTCAAACCATCTGAATTACAATAAAGGTTACAACCATAAGCTTCTCTTAGTTTAAAAACAGAGACCTGTCTTAATGACATACAACAAAAAAAAAGACTGAAATGCCATAATCACGTACAATAATGACTAAAAACTATATTGACATACAGTAAAAAACTACTACATTTTTTCTTATCTGTAAAATTGAATGAGTGGTAAAATGACTATTTTATGACATAATTTTACGGGCAATTCAAACTTTTTATAATGATAAAAAGATGTGAGTTGGAGGGGGAGGAGGGGGGTTAGGGGCATTTTTTAAAAAGTTTAAAAGAAAACTTGTTTTTTATTATATATTTTTTTCCTTTCAAATTTGTTTAGGGTTTAACACTCAGACAGGTGTGATAGTGTTAGCAGCAACCAACAGGATCGATATTCTGGACCAGGCTTTGCTCAGGCCAGGAAGGTTTGACCGACAGATCTACGTGTCTTTACCTGATATCAAAGGGAGGTAAGTCAGGATTCAAAACGTCTACTTGCTATTTTATTTATCTCAGTTATGTTTCTTTGAAAATGAAGTTGAAGGAGGTCCACTATGATCCAATGAGGACGTCCATAAACAACGTCAGAGTATCTAGAGATGGAGGGGGGGGGGGGGTCGGACTTCTGGAAGATATGTGGGGAGGGAGAAGGAAAGTGTGACAACACATTTTTATTTATTTAATAATGGTAGAAAGTGATTTTAAACGCTAATTTGCGTTTTTTTAAAACAAAACTTTTTTTTGTTGTAAATTGTAATTAGAAAATGTATCCGTGTAGATCTCACTGTTGACCAAGCCAGTGGCGTAGCGAGGTCGGGTGTCACCTGGTGCGGCACTTAATGGTGTCACCCCCCAGAGGCGTAGCGACCCTTCCCGGGGACAAACTTTCAAATTTTCGATTTGCACCCCCCCCCCCTCAAACTTTCGATTTGCACCCACCCCTCAAGTTTTCGATTTGCACACCCCCCCTTCAAAATTTAGATTTGCACCCCCCTCAAGTTTTTCTCTATATATTTTGCTATTTTTTGGCTTGGTGTCACCCCCCCTAAATGGTGTCATCCGGTGCGTTCCGCACCCCCCCCCCTCGCTACGCCTCTGGACCAAGCTCATAAGTTATTTTAGAAACTTGGCCTGAAAGATACTTTAAAAAAAAAAACACGAATAGTAATTTTGAGGGGGGGGGGGGTGATAGGCTGAGTTGTAAGGTCATCTTTAAAGTGGAGGGGGCATCTGGCTTTTTATGATGATGTGTGATAGTGGGGAAGGGGGGGGTCAAATTTCTAATTTCAAACGTAAATGTTAAGTGTCGTCATATGACGTCATGAAACTGTAGGCAATTAGAGGCTCCAACTTGAGTGAGTTATGTAAATGATGTGAAGAGTTTGGATTGAGTGAGCTATGTAAACAGAGTTTCTTCCAGGCAACTCTTCGCCCCCCCCCCCCCCTGAAGATAGTCTACCGCCAACCCCCCCCCCCCCCCCCCCCCCCCGAAAATTTCAATTGATGATGTAAATGATGTGAAAAGAGTTTAGATTGGGTATAGAAATTTTAATAGAATCTATATTTTGTGGGGACGAAGTAGTCGTGTGGTTAGAGCTTGTGTTTGATAACTAGAAACTTCAAATGTAGTAGTCTCATAGCCAACTATATAGGCTTTGATCTAGGACTGAAAATAGAGTTACGTTCTCGCAGTGGCGTAGCGAGGTCGGGTGTCACCCGGTGCGGCACTTAATGGTGTCACCCCCCAGAGGCGTAGCGACCCTTCCCGGGGACAAACTTTCAAGTTTTCGATTTGCACCCCCCCCCCCTCAAACTTTCGATTTGCACCCTCCCTCAAGTTTTTCTCTATATATTTTGCTATTTTTTGCCTTGGTGTCACCCCCCCCCTAAATGGTGTCACCCGGTGCGGTCCGCACCCCCCGCCCCCCCCCCCCCTCTCTACGCCCCTGCGTTCTCGTTTATTAAGAGGACAAAGATGACAAAAAGTTACTCGTTGTTTCCTTATTGTTTCCATGTTATACCATTCAGTGATTGCTAATTAAATCGAGGCGGTAGCCTAATTGCAGAGGCGTAGCGAGGGCGGGGCGGGGGGTGCGGGTCGCACCGGGTGACACCATATAGGGGGTGACACCAAGGCTAAAAATTGCCAAATTTTCAGAAGAAAAATGCTTTTTCGCCTGTTAAATTACTAATTTTAAGTACAAATTAGTAATTTATAAAGATATATAGATATATTTTTTGTTTCTGGGGAGGGGGGGGTGTGACACCACGAAGTGCCGCACCGGGTGACACCCGAACTAGCGACGCCACTGCCTAATTGTTTTTTACTTCCTCCACAGAGCGTCTATTTTTAAAGTCCATTTAAAAAAACTTAAAACTAAAGTTCCTATTGATGAGCTTGCCAGGAAAATGGCGGCTCGAACCCCTGGCTTCTCAGGTATCAAAAGTTAACATCTTGCAGTTTGTATCAAAAGTTAACATTTTGCAGTTTGTATCAAAAGTTAACATCTTGCAGTTTGTATCAAAAGTTAACATTTTGCTGTTTGTATCAAAAGTTAACATCTATCAAAAGTTAACATCTTGCTGTTTGTATCAAAAGTTAACATCTTGCAATTTGTATCAAAAGTTAATATCTTGCAGTTTGTATCAAAAGTTAACATCTTGCAGTTTGTATCAAAAGTTAACATCTTGCAGTTTGTATCAAAAGTTAACATCTTGCAGTTTGTATCAAAAGTTAACATTTATCAAAAGTTAACATCTTGCTGTTTGTATCAAAAGTTAACATCTTGCAATTTGTATTAAAAGTTAACATCTTGCAGTTTGTATCAAAAGTTAACATCTTGCAGTTTGTATCAAAAGTTAACATTTATCAAAAGTTAACATCTTGCTGTTTGTATCAAAAGTTAACATCTTGCTGTTTGTATCAAAAGTTAACATCTTGCAGTTTGTATCAAAAGTTAACATCTTGCAGTTTGTATCAAAAGTTAACATCTTGCTGTTTGTATCAAAAGTTAACATTTGCTGTTTGACTCAAAAGTTAACATCTTGCTGTTTGTATCAAAAGTTAACATCTTGCAGTTTGTATCAAAAGTTAACATCTTGCTGTTTGTATCAAAAGTTAACATTTGCTGTTTGACTCAAAAGTTAACATCTTGCTGTTTGTATCAAAAGTTAACATCTTGCAGTTTGTATCAAAAGTTAACATCTTGCTGTTTGTATCAAAAGTTAACATCTTGCAGTTTGTATCAAAAGTTAACATCTTGCAGTTTGTATCAAAAGTTAACATCTTGCAGTTTGTATCAAAAGTTAACATTTATCAAAAGTTAACATCTTGCCGTTTGTATCAAAAGTTAACATCTTGCAGTTTGTATCAAAAGTTAACATATTGCTGTTTGTATCAAAAGTTAACATCTTGCTGTTGGTATCAAAAGTTAACATCTTGCAGTTTGTATCAAAAGTTAACATCTTGCAGTTTGTATCAAAAGTTAACATCTTGCAGTTTGTATCAAAAGTTAACATCTTGCAGTTTGTATCAAAAGTTAACATCTTGCTGTTTGTATCTGGGATTAAAATCATCTAGGTTTATATCATGTTTAGATTATCAGTTATTATTGCCTGATGAGGTTAGCTGTCAAATAATGCTTATCCACAGATAGTAACAAATGAAATATTTAGTAAATAAGTTTGTCATTTTAAAAAACATTAGATCTGTAAAGACTAATCCAGAATTAACCAGGGGTTTTGAGGTGTTGGTGTTGCTAAACTGTGATGTGGATTTGATTACTCATGCTGATATTGTTAAATGATGCTGTGAGTTTGATTTCACCTGGTAATATAACTATTGCGTTTTGTGAGTGAAGGTGTAGACATTGCTAATATGTGTTATGATTGAAGGTGTAGACATTGCTAATGTGTGTTATAATTGAAGGTGTAGACATTGCTAATATGTGTTATGATTGAAGGTGTAGACATTGCTAATATGCGTTATGATTGAAGGTGTAGACATTGCTAATATGTTTTATGATTGAAGGTGTAGACATTGCTAATATGTGATATGATTGAAGGTGTAGACATTGCTAATATGTGTTGTAAATTTGGTTTTGCAGGGGCAGAAATTGCTAATGTGTGTAATGAAGCAGCCCTTATAGCCTCCAGAGATTTGAGCACCTTGATTTTACCTGAACATTTTGAGCAAGCTATTGAGAGAGTTGTTGCTGGTATGAAAACACATCTGATTGTACTATAATTTACCTATTAATGTACCTTTTGGTTTAAGTTTTTTTTTTTTTTTTTTTTTTTTTTTTTTTTTTTTTTTTTTTTTAAAATGCATCTGATTGTACCGTAACTTTCTGTACCTTGTTTTAACAGTATTTGAAACATTGGGGATCTTTTTACCATGTGTAGAGTACATGTTGTTGATGTGAGAAAATAAGCTGTATCTGTTTCCACCATTCCACCACCAGGTTTAGAGAAGAAAACTCAGGTGTTACAGCCAGATGAGAAGAAAACTGTTGCCTACCATGAGGCTGGACATGCAGTAATTGGCTGGTTTCTGGAACATGCTGATCCTTTGCTGAAAGTAAGATTCTGATTGCTTTATACTGTATCTTTGCTGGAAGTAAGATTTTCTCGTTGCTTTGTACTGTATCTTTGCTGAAAGTAAGATTCTGGTTGCTTTGTACTGTATCTTTGCTGAAAGTAAGATTCTGGTTGCTTTGTACTGTATCTTTGCTGAAAGTAAGATTATGGTTGCTTTGTACTGTATCTTTGCTGGAAGTAAGATTCTGGTTGCTTTGTACTGTAATGTATCTTTGCTGAAAGTAAGATTCATGTTTCTTTGTACTGTAATGTATCTTTACTGAAAGTAAGATTCACAGGTTTCTTGTACTGTTAAGTATCTTTGCTGACAGTAAGCTTCAGGTTTCTTTGTATTGGCCTGAGGGGAGATATTATTAGGGCTAGTACTTCCCCCACACTCAACCTACAACCCATGACCTACCTAAATGAATGCTGTCTCATGCTAATGTACACTTAATTGTGGTGCTGTGTTCATTTGGCTTTTTCAAAGCAATATTCTTAAAAATTAATAAAATTGTCATTTATATATATGTCTATATACTATATATATACATATATATATATATATATATATATATATATATATATATATATATATATATATATATATATATATATATATATATATATATATATATATAGGGATTCTTTGTATACTACAGGTATCCATAGTACCGAGAGGTAAAGGATTAGGCTATGCTCAGTATTTACCAAAGGAGCAACATTTGTATTCACAAGAACAGGTGAGTTGCTAAACAGTTGACGACTGACTTAGTTATTTAAAGCATGTGATCAGCTGAAGAGCCTAGGACTGCAGCTACACCTCTTTAATGGACTATATTGTGGGCTGTTTTGTTTGGCCCATGTAGCGTTTGCTTTGTTTTTCTTCTTCTTCGTTCTTAGTTTTTGTGTTGAAAGGGATCCCCTTCAACACAATTAAGTATACATGTCAACTGATTATGCGCCATAGAGACCATTGACTCTGATTTTAGCCTGCTTTTCTTTTCGGATTTGCTTCCATAACCTTTGTCCAACCAAGAGCAAACTACAAGGCAGCAGTTGTTTGATTTTGGAGTTGTCTCTCCTAGAAGAGTGGCTGTCCCCAGCTAACCAGCCTAATCTTCCTGAGGGTTCGAACTCGAGACTTATTGGTTTAGCAACCATGAGCTTCACTGACTCGATCACGCTGACCCCTGAATTGTTTTTAATAGTCCACGATTTTTTTAGGCCTGCCCACTTTATTATTTAAAATATATACTTTATTCATTCAATTAAATTAATATTTTAATGTCACAGGTTACCTACATGTTAATTTTATTTGACTAATTTATCTTTTAGTCTCATCAATAAAATAAAATTTCATTAAAATTTATCTTCTTAGCTTCAAGACCGCATGTGTATGATGCTAGGTGGACGAGCTTCTGAACAAATTTTTTTCAATCAAATTACAACTGGCGCTGAAGATGATTTAAAGAAAGTAACTCAAGTAGCATATGCACAGGTGAGTTCTCTCCTCCTGTGTTATGGGACTTAAAAGCCTTCTAGTCTTGCTAATAATTTTAAATTAATAACTTTGAATTACTTTACTTTGAAAACTAGAGGCAGTATATGCTATTAAAAAAAAGTAATGATCCTCTTTTGGGCTTGAAGGTTAATAAAGCAGGTAAAGTAGAGTTCACCTGGTTCCTTTTACCCAGCCACCTATATTTTCTTTAAATTAACGTGAGGCGGGTATCCATTCGGGCAGAGTGGACTTAAGAATGAACTACTGGCTTGAGCGGAGGATTCAACCCTGTAGTATTTGATCTCTTCAAACTTAAATTTTGTATTTTGATTTAGGTTAGATTAGGTTTGCCTGTAGCCCCTCCTTGGACATAGGACACGGACAAGAACTTTCCAGGCATCTGTGTTCTCTCCAACTGTCCCCAGGTGTATCCAATCTTCTCAGGTGTTTTCTTCCAGGTCAGATCTCCAGGTCTTTCTTGGTCTGTCTCTTTTTCTTTTGCCCTGTGGATTCCAGGTGAGAGCCTGTCTTGTTATGCTGGATCAGTGTTTCTTCCAGACTTTTTTCTCCGGGGGGGGGGCACTTGAAATTTTCGGGGGGGGGGGGGGGGGGGCGGTAGACTTTCTTTGGGGGGGCGGACACTGGTAAAAGTATATATTTTCTCTATAAATTTCATTTCGTTCGGGGGGGGGGGGGCAGTAAAGATGCCTGGAAGAAACTCTGTGCTGGATACAGGCTTCCTGGGTGTGTATCTTAATTTGATGGTTCTGACCTTACAGGTGGTGAAGTTTGGGATGAATGAGAAAATCGGCATCCTGTCGTTCAACATTGACCCAGAGAGGGAGACTCCAGCTAACAAACCATACAGTGAGGCCACAGCACAGATGATTGATGAAGAGGTCAGGCAGATAGTCAACAGTACATATCAGAGGACATTGGAGCTGTTGATAAAACATAAAGATGATGTAGAAAAGGTTAGGTTGCTGTTGTCTTTAAAGAGTTACTGTTTAAAGAGTACTGTTTAAATAGTTAACAATACATATCAGTAGTATCAGAGAACACTGGAGCTGTTGATAAAACATAAAGATGATGTAGAAAAGGTTAGGTTGTTAAATACATATCTAATAGTCAATACATATCAGTATTATCAGAGTACATTGCAGCTATTGATTAAACATAAAGACTATGTGGAAATGGTTAGTTTTCTGTGCTGATGTCTTACTTTAAAGATACTTTGTGTAAATAGCCAACATTGTATATTTAAGGCTCGTTTTCTTTGTTATGTTTTTTAAGTATACTTTGTATGGATCTGTTTTCAGAAGATAATTAAAAATTGAACATTTTGAATGACTATCAACTTTATGTAGTATAGTTTGTCAAGAGAAATTAACTCTGTTGTTTACTACCCTAGGTGGCGCTTGATTTAATGGAGAAAGAAAAACTTGACAAAGATGATTTGATTAGACTTTTAGGCAAGAGGCCTTTTGCTGAGAAGTCAACGTATGAGGAGTTTGTTGCTGGCACAGGTACTGTCACTACAACTACAAGACATTTAGCGTCAAAAATTTTGTTATGAAAACACTGAGACTTGCATGGTTTTAATATGATTTCACACCAAATATTCTCAATGGACACCAGCGAGAAAAGTCTCAAAGGTATTTGAGAGGTGTATAAATTCATTTAAAAATCATGCACAGCGTAGTTACAATTAATATGGTTATAAAATCCTGTCTATCTGGTTTTTTTCGGACTTTACTAAAGATTGGATGTATTAGATGTTTATAATATTTTCGGCAACTAAATAAAAATTAAAAAAAAAGCAAAAACAATTTGGTTTTCACGTGTAATGGCGACATAAACAATGGCATCCTGCTATTGGATAGGCCGCCATTGATTTTATTGTACACATTGTAAGCTAAAAATAGAAAACTAGGTCATGGGGTTTTAAATTTGCATTGTTATTTAAAAACTTGATCTGCAAAGTTTTGTAAACAAATAGTTATCGATCACTAAGTTACTGTACAGCCAATCAATATTTGTCTTACGAAAGTGAAACATCCGGTTATAACTTAGGCTTGATGAAAATAAATAGAAATGTAGCCTTAAACTCAACAAATTATTTTCAAGTTCTCTGGATTTGCAACTTTTATAGCATTTATTCTAAAAATATAAAATTTCTAAATTAATTTTAGGCTTAAGTTTTTATTTATTATTTTTTTTTACGGTCTAAATCTAAAAAGCACGTTTTTATTCCATGTCAACAACATTGGGGACGGAATCTCGTCAACTCGCTCGCCTCCATTTTGGTTCTGGGAGCATATGTCAGTATAATGTCAGCTCTGATGGGTTACTGATTAGTGCTTAGAAACAGGAAAGATTAGTATCTTGAAACCAGAGGCGTAGCGGGGGGGGGGGGGTGCGGACCCCATTTATGGGGGTGACACCAAGGCAAAAAATAGTAAAATATATGGAGAAAAATTTGAGGGGGGGGGGGGGTGCAAATCGAAAGTTCGAGCAGGGGGGTCCAAATCGAAAATTGAAAGTTTGTCCCTGGGAAGAGTCGCTACGCCTCTGAGGGGGTGACACCATTAAGTGCCGCACCGGGTGACACCCGACCTCGCTACGCCACTGCTTGAAGCATTTGGTTTTTGAAAATTATTTGGCAGCTGATAGGCAAAAGGACGGCGTGGTCAGATGGTAGAGCACACACTGCTAACCTGAAAGGCTTGAGATCTAACCCCAGGCTTGAGTCTGTCCCTGTTTCCATCCAGCTATGATGGGTACCTAATTCATGTTAGGAAAAGTAAAGGCAACTGGGTTGGCTGTGGTCGAGTCAGTAAAGCTCATGATTACTTAACCAAAAAGTCTCGAGTTTGAACCCTCAGGCAGATGAGGTTCGACAGCTAGGGACAGCAACTCTTCTAGGAGAGACTACTCAAAAATCAAAACAATGCTGCCCTGTGTAAAAATAATATAGAAGCAAATTTAAAAATAAAAGCAGGCTGAAATCAGAATCAATGGCCTATATGGTGCAAAACAAGTTGACACGTATACTTTTTTTGGAGGGAATCTCTTCCAACACTAAAAAATTAAGAACACAGAAGAAGGACGCCAAGCTTGAGTTCATCCAACTCATGTTAGGGAAAGTAAAGGCAACTGGGCACACTATCCCTTCATATGCTTAGGTCACAGACACAGGTGAACTCTACTTCATCTGCCTCATGGCCTTCCAGGTTTCAAAAGTACAACAATTTTCTTTTTGATGGATGAACAGCCCTGGCCAACCGATTGAGGGAAAAATATTTCTTATATTATCAGCTAGCTAATGAAAAAAAAAATGTCTTATATCAGCTGGCTAATGAAAAAAAAATGTCTTATATCAGCTGGTTAATGAAAAAAAAATTCTTATATTATCAGCTGGCTAATGAAAAAAAAAGGTCTTATATTATCAGCTAGCTAATGAAAAAAAAATGTCTTATATTATCAGCTAGCTAATGGAAAAAAAATGTCTTATATTATCAGCTAGCTAATGAAAAAAAAAATGTCTTATATCAGCTGGCTAATGAAAAAAAAATGTCTAATATATTATCAGCTAGCTAATGAAAACAAAATGTCTTATATCAGCTGGCTAATGAAAAAAAAATGTCTTATATTATCAGCTAGCTAATGAAAAAAAATGTCTTATATCGGCTGGCTAATGAAAAAAAAATTCTTTTATTATCAGCTGGCTAATGAAAAACTAATTTAAAAAAATACTGTAATGACAACTCATTGAACAGTAGTGGATGAATATAATTTATGTATCATTTGATTCATGTAAAAAATTATGTTTCTTTCATGAGCAGGGTCCTTTGAGGAAGATACAACAATGCCAAAGAGTCTAGGAAGTTGGGCTAAGGAGGAGAAGAAAGATTAAGATTACAGAAGCCTGTTAGGATCTAGTTTTTTTTTTTCAGAACCTGCAACACTGAGTGGGTGAGGGTGGCAGACTAGGGGAGGGGAGGGGGCGCTAAAATGTTATGTTTGTATGAGCAAATAATTATTTCATAAAATGTAGTTGTAAATATTTCATTGTGTAAAAGATATCAACCTTTTTCAACCCGTCACATTGCCTCACCCCAGTCTATGCATTGATTTTGTCTAGAACTTGTTAATCATTAAATCCTATACTATATATAAGTGGAGACAGGCTAAGATAAAAAAATAGACTACCTTCAGAAAATACTTCGACAGCTATTGGCTGCTAGAGTTTGTTACTGCTTAGTAATTATTTATTCTTAATAATTTAATATTTATCAGTGATATTTGTTCACATTTTACTTTTTGAGAAAAATTTAATAAAGTGATTTTAAAAACTAATTTTAAATGCACTTTGTCCATTTTATGTGATATAAATTTTATAAATATTAAACGCAATTTAGATTTGTTTCTACCGTAGCACTTCTAGTGGATCTCCAATAATTAAAGCCTTTAAAATTTTAGTCTAACAAGGTATTAAAATAGTTGATATAAAAAAAAACCAATGTATAGTTTAATAGAGACAATAGCTAAGGGGGATCAACAAAGATGCTAATGAATAAAGGCAGATATTAAGTGGAGTGAATTGTAGGTCTACAATCGCAGTATAAATTAGCATCATTACATTTCAAGGTTGGGCTTAATGAAATATGTTTGTATTGGAAAGAATATACATTGTACTGTTTTTTAAAAATCAAGACTACTCTAACTTGTTATGTATTTACAATTCCTAAACACTTTATAAACACAGTCATAGTCCCTGCTCCTAGTTATGTATGTGTATATTTATATACATACAGTAATCAGGAAACTGTTAAATCCTTCCTTCATTCCAATCCCTGAATTTAAAAAAAAAGTTTAACAGAAGTAAGTGAAAACAAACACTGAAAAATTTCTCCAAAAGAATTTCTTTTACAAATCACTTGAAAGACATGTATCAAATGACAAGACAGCTATAGTAAACAATGCAATTGTATGCCATGTTATCATAACATAAATCTAATGTAGTTGACATACAAAAAGTCTAAAATAAACCTTATACATTATAACTAACTCAAGCATCCACATCAATCTTACAATATTAATATGGCCTATAATTTTAGTTAAACAATCATAAGATTGTTACTTTAACATAAACAGTTGGCTATGCCGTCAAGGATTAAAATAATGTAGCCATTGTGTGAGTCATGCTAATAATATGTGAAAAAAAAATTAACACTTGTGTGAATAGAGCTCCTGATAATATCTTAACAAAACAAAAACATTACACATGTGTAGATAGAGCTCTTCAAAATATTTCAACAAAAAAAAAAAACTACAGTTATGTATGAATAGAGATTATGATATTACAACAAAAACAATATTTGTGTGGATAGGGTATATCTAAAAAAAAACATTGTGTGAACAGAGCTAACTATATTAAAAAAAACTCAACACACAATACAGTTGTGTGGATTCAGCTCATCATGATGAACCCCTTCTCTGCACTTGACAAGTATCTTATACTTTTATTTATAACCTGAAACTCCATTAACTTATGATGTCTATGTCCCATCACAAGTATAACACTATCATATGGTATTGTCAGGCCACTTTGCGCATTGGATTACCAAATCTCCCATATATTATTACCACTATAATTAACTCAATATTTATTTTGCAATAGATAAATCACATATGGTAAAGAAGTTTGGCATTGAATTCACTAAAAACTTTGGATCTAATTCTAATGCTTATTTGTTGATAAAATAATTGAATTAATTAGTTAATGAAACAGTAGGCAGAAGAGGGAAATAGAAATAGAAAATATGCAAAAAGTTGTGTGTTAATTTGTGGGGTCAATCTATGATGACAGCTTTTATCAGACACACTGTGACAGTTGTATGGACAGAGCTCATGATAATCTAGCACTAAAGTACCCTAGTTGTGTGAAGGAGCTGAAATGACTCACCAATGTATTATCACTAAAGGTAAGTTTGTATACCAAAAATAATATGTATAAATCTTTGACAAACACAACATCTAATCTGTTTTTAAAAAAATTAATTACACAACATTTCCTCTTTACTTTTTTTTAAAAATTGTTTACTGAAATGGTCCAACACATTCATCAGAAAGACTATTTTTCATCAAGTATGGCTATGTCAAAAATCTAGGATTATTTAATGCTATACATATACATTAATTATTAAATGTTTAGTTAGGAAATATTTCAATTTAATACATACTAGGGTGTTGATTAAACTAAGAAAATAGTTGACAAAAAAAATGGATGAATTTTTTTTCTAGAAATACATTTTTTGATGTATTGAAATTTTCTAAAGTTAAAGATCCTCCTTCCTTTCACTAGAGACATGATAGAACAAAAGTTGTGTAACTAATTTTAAAGAAATAATATTCCAGCTTTGATTCTGAACTCAAAATTTCTATATTAAACACAAATAGTATACACATTTTCCAGCATAAATAAGGCAAACACAAAAAACTCCCATTTACACACACTAAGATTCTAAAGGATCAGCTACTTTTTTTTCCTTTTCTTTATTCCAGTTTTCTAGGCCCTTTGGCAATGTGGTGTCTTCCTCAAATGAACCTGCCAATGGAAAATAAAATTAAACTATCCTGTATTATAAATCAGTTTAATAATTTATTTTTTCACCTTCCAACTTTAGATGTATCAATATTACCATTTTCTTTCATCAGCGATTTTTTCTTTAACCCAGCTGTTGATATAGTCATTTACTCAACAGTGACATGATAAATCACACATCAGCCACATGATAAATTACCCATCAGCCACCTGATAAATTACCCATCAGCCACATGATAAATTACCCACTAGCCACCAACTAAATTACTCATCATTCACCTGATAAATTACCCACTAGCCACCTGATAAATTACCCATCAGCCACATGATAAATTACCCACTAGCCACCTGCTAAATTACCCATCATTCACCTGATAAATTACCCACTAGCCACCTGATAAATTACTCATCATTCACCTGATAAATTACCCACTAGTAACCTGCTAAATTACTCATCATTCACCTGATAAATTACCCACTAGCCACCTGCTAAATTACTCATCATTCACCTGATAAATTACCCACTAGCCACCTGCTAAATTACTCATCATTCACCTGATAAATTACCCACTAGCCACCTGATCAATTACACATCATCCACCTTATAATTTTTAGAAATAAAATGTTTTAAGCCTGTAAAATAAGGACCTGCAGACAAAAAGGAAATTTCCATTCCAGACATGACAGCCCACAGGGCAGATCATATTGAGTTTCTGTTTCTTAGACTTCAGCATTTTATGTTACCAGCATTAACTCCAGTCAACTTTACTTTCCCTGACTCAAATCTGGGACAGACTCATAGGAACCTGAGTTCCCAAAGCCAAACTTGAGATTTTTAGGTGATAAATCAACAGCTATACATTGCAACCACACAGAATAAAAAATATTTCACAGCTAAATCACTTGTAACTACAGTACCTGTGCCAGCAACAAACTCCTCATACGTTGACTTCTCAGCAAAAGGCCTCTTGCCTAAAAGTTCAACCATATCTTCTTTGTCAAGTTTTTCTTTCTCCAATAAACGAAGAGCAACCTAGGGTAGAAGACAACAGAGTAAATTGCTCTTGATACACTAAAGTACATAAGCCTGATTGTATACTTTTTTAACATGTCAAAATTTTAACTGATCTGCTAGACACAAATCATCTTCTTTTCCTGTTTGTACCCAAGACACATGGGGCAATGACCTTGCCATTCAGTGAGTAATGTGATCAGCACTATGCCCAGCCACCTTTGTTACCTTAAGTGAGTTAGGTACCCATCAGAGCTGGGTGGACTCATGGATGTTCTCTTGATTTGAACTCATATTCTAACTCATGTTTTTCGGGTTAGCAGTCTACAGCTAGGCCACACTGTCCCACACTGGACACATATAATTATGTACACTTCATTATTTTAAGACCTCGTCACAGAAAACTGACCTTTTCCACATCGTCTTTATGTTTTTTCAATAGCTCCAATGTCCTCTGATAGGCATTGTTGACTATCTGCCTGACCTCTTCATCAATGAGCTGTGCTGTGGCCTCACTGTATGGTTTGGTAAAGGACATCTCCCCTTGTTGGTTCATGTCGAAGGACAAGTTGCCAACTTTCTCATTCATCCCAAACATAACCACCTGGTCATTGGAGTATCATTAAATCAAACAATATGCAAGCAGGGTTTCTTACAGATAAATTTCTTCAGGTGGGGGGAGAGAATAGTGAAAGCATACATTTCTTAAATTTAATATTTTTAAAACTTTGACTGAAGGCAGGGAGGTGATGTGCTTTCAGTTACCCCCCCCCCCTTTCTTAGAGAGATTCCCAAAAAACACTGTATTCAAGAACTATAAAAATATTCTAATATTAACCAGAATAAAATCTTGTAAGATGGCTGACCTGTGAGTATGCTGTCTGTGTTACTTTCCTCAAATCATCTTGAGCTCCTGTTGTCACTTTATTGAAAAAAACCTGTTCGGAAACCCTACCACCTAGCATCATACACATGCGGTCTAGAAGCTAAGAAAATAAAATGAAATTTGTAATTTAATATTCTAAAATAATTAATTAATGTCAATATAATATAATAAATTGATCAGTCGTATAATGTTTATTAAATATCTTGTAAAGAAATGGTTCAATAAAATATGCACTTGATTTAAGTAGATTTAATTAAATGTTTTGCAACTAACCTGTTCTTCCGTGTATAAATATTGTTCTTTTGGTAAGTACTGAGCATACCCTAAACCTTTACCTCTTGGAATTATGGAAACCTGAAGTATAAAAATTACAACTTTTAATTACAATAACCTTTAAACATTACAGTACTTTCAGATAAGATACACGGAGAAGCAGGAATCTAACATTCAGCTAAAGACAATACAATAATAGGAACAGCCAAAATACAAAAATAATTTCATGATGTTGGTATCCATTGGATACCTTTACTAATATTTAGGAAGAGACCTACGATACGCTTCTCTTTATAGTCATTTAAATAGTAGTGTATTATTATATATTTAAAGAAAATCATTTATTTTCTACTTTTTAGTGCATTATTACATAAAAGCTTGTTATTAAAATGTATTTTTATGAAATTTTTCAGTACTTTAAATTTTTAAAATTTAAAACAGAGTTGCCTGACTAAAAACCATTGCACACCTTATGAACATGATAACGCATGTATAATTGTGAGGAATAGTTGGATAAGCCAGCCTACTAATTTGGACACAATTTTAATTATTTAATAAAAAATTAATTAGGCATCCAATTAAGTCAGATGCTATGTCAGATTGCATTGTCTTCACGTCTTAACCCACGTGCCAACTTTGAAACGAATCTATCAGTTAGAAGTGCCCGAAATTTTTGTTAAAGCGTTTTGATCTATGACGACAGACTGACCACAGAATGGACGATGATGAGTTAAATAAAAGCTTGTAAAAAAAGGGACATCTGTATCCTACATCCACCCAAGGTATAATACAGAGTATCCTGAGTCTTACTTTCAGCAAAGATACAGTACAAAGCAACCAGAATCTTACTTTCAGCAAAGATACAGTACAAAGCAACCAGAATCTTACTTTCAGCAAAGATACAGTATAAAGCAACCAGAATCTTACTTTCAGCAAAGATACAGTACAAAGCAACCAGAATCTTACTTTCAGCAAAGATACAGTACAAAGCAACCAGAATCTTACTTTTAGCAAAGATACAGTATAAAGCAACCAGAATCTTACTTTCAGCAAATATACAGTACAAAGCAACCAGAATCTTACTTTCAGCAAAGATACAGTACAAAGCAACCAGAATCTTACTTTCAGCAAAGATACAGTACAAAGCAACCAGAATCTTACTTTCAGCAAAGATACAGTACAAAGCAACCAGAATCTTACTTTCAGCAAAGATACAGTACAAAGCAACCAGAATCTTACTTTCAGCAAAGGATCAGCATGTTCCAGAAACCAGCCAGTTACTGCATGTCCAGCCTCATGGTAGGCAACAGTTTTCTTCTCATCTGGCTGTAACACCTGAGTTTTCTTCTCTAAACCTGATGGTGGAATGGTGGAAACAGATACAGCTTATTTTCTCACATCAACAACAAGTACTCTACACATGGTAAAAAGATAACCAATGTTTCAAATAGTCTACATGAAAATGTAGAGAAAATTATATTAAAATCAGATGCATTTCCCAATCTAAAAAAAAAAAGGTACAGAAAATTATAGTACAGTCAGGTGTGTTCTCATACCTGCAACAACTCTCTCAATAGCTTGCTCGAAATGTTGAATTAGAATAGAAGTGTTCAGATCTCTGGCAGCTATAAGGGCTGCTTCGTTACACACGTTAGCAATATCTGCACCTGCAATCACAAGTATTTGATGGAGAGGGTTAATGTCCTTGTTTTAAAAATATTTCAGATTATTTTTGTATTTCTGATTTCAATTTTTTAAAAATTGACACACCTTTGTTGGTGTTTTCTGAAAAAAGGCACTGTGTATAGAGATTTATTTTTACTATTTTTATTCAGCCTTAACTGTTAATGTGTCGATGTTGAATCCTTTGCTCAGCAGACCAAAACAGATGGCACATTAAATATTTGTAATTTTTATCTCAAACAGTTGTAAACACATGTTAACGCATGATCACCTGAGAAGCCAGGGGTTAAAGCTGCCATTTTTCTAGCTAGATCAGGAATAGGGACTTCAGTTTTAAGGTTGCTTAGATGGACTTTAAAAATAGATGCTCTGTAGATGAAAATAGTAAATCCCATTAATAAATGTCATAAAAAGCAGAAGCATTGCTAAAATTAAAATAAGTAGTAGATTTTCAATTACTAAATTATGTAACTGTGATGACGCAAGGTTGCGTCGGAGAGGTCAGGTAGATAGCAGAAACAGGCTACAGCGAGTTGGTCAGAAAGAGACCAATAAAAATACGGGAACTGACCAGTCACGTGGGACGGTCAGCTGACCACTGAGGCGTGGGGCAGTACAGAAATAGGCCGGAGTTGATAGGTAGCTAGTGAAGAGTAGAGAAGGTGTTAGGAAGCAGTCAGAGACGGTCGAGATGTGTAGGGCTAGGTAACAGTTGATAATTAGTGAAAAGAACGGTCAGATAGGTAGATCTAGGAAACGGCAGACAGTAGTAGTAGTGGAGAGTAGAGAATAAGTTAGGGAGAACTTGATTTTAGAATTTCAATAAAGAACATTTTATATTTGAACTTGAACTTGTGTTATTGGATTCGTTCCACCTCTTAAAAATCCCTACCCTCACAGTAACTAAAGTCTATTTGCAAGTGGTTGTTACTCCTGACTTACCTCCCTTTAATGTCAGGTAAAGGCACATAGATCTGTCTGTCAAACCTGCCTGGACGTAGTAAAGCCTGATCTAGAATGTCAACCCTATTTGTTGCTGCTAAGACTACTACACCGGTCTGTGTGTTGAAGCCTATAATAATTTGAAAAGCAATCAGTAAGACATGTAAGTTTATTAGCCAACTGGGCTGTCTCTAAAGTTGGAGATTTGTTCCCCTACAGCATCTAAATAAAACAGAATGTTAAAGCCTCCCATTAAAATGAAGTCTCAACTTTCCAGACATGTTCTCCCTATTTAAACATATTTCAAGTATACTGAGTAAACATACATCTTCACTTGTATTTTTACTTTAATGTTCAAAGTATGTCGGAAACCTGACTGGTGTGACATCATACACAGAAATCCCTATTTAAAACTATTATACTAGGAACATTTCTATGATACAAAGAAACATGATACTCAAAATAAGACACAAGACTTCCACCTACCATCCATCTCAACTAGCAGCTGATTTAAGGTATTTTCTTGCTCACTGTTGCCGCCCCAGTTGCGCCCACTCCTCTTCCTACCAACAGCATCAATCTCATCAATGAACAAAATACATGGAGCCTTTTTGCGAGCAAGTGCAAACATATCTCGTACCTATCAAAAATAATAAATAAAATAAAAATAGGGATAATATCCTCATTGATTAACTTTTTCCCAGCAGCTTAGTAAAAGATTTTTTTTATTTAGCGTAAAAATAAAACTAAGTTGCATTGGTTAAAATAAACGATGGATTTTATTAGCAAATAATAAAATAATTTTTAAGTAACCAATTACAGGTCACACTTACCCTAGAGGGCCCAACACCAACAAACATTTCCAAGAATTCAGAACCTGATACTGTAATAAAAGGAACATTGGCCTCCCCGGCTGTAGCTTTTGCCAGGAGAGTTTTACCTGTACCTGGTGGTCCAGTTAACATTGCACCTGGTGGAAACAATTGATGAGTGGTTTTTTACTGGAGGGAATTTTTATTTTATATTAAAGTAGGGGACTTTGATTTCAAAGCCAAGTTCAAGTCAGTAGACTCGCAAAGTCCACCCTAACGTTAGGAAAAGTTAAGGCGGCTGGGCTGACCACACTATCCCTTCATATGCTGAAGTCACAGAAACAGGTGACCTCTACTTCACTTGCCCTATGGACCATCAGGTTTGAAAAGGAAACTTTACTTATTTCTCATTAGAGCTCTGATCATATGTGGCACTTTGATTTATTACCAAACTTGACACTAATATTTATATTTCTTATGCACTAACCTTTAGGAATTTTGGCCCCAAGATCTAAATACTGCTGTGGGTTTTTCAAAAAATTAACAAACTCCATAATTTCAAGCTTAGCTTCCTCACAACCAGCTACATCACTGAAAGAAAAAAAAAATGTGAGAAAATGAAAAATTTGAATTCAATGGATACAAAACAAAACTGACCAGAAATCAAAATTCCTTTTATTTACCTGAATTTAACACCAATATCTTTCTCTAAAACTTTAGCAGTTGTTTGTGAAAATCCAAACATGCCCCCTGATGATCCACTTCTGCCTCCTCCTGCTTTTCCCAAAGGCTGAAATGTAAACAGGCTTTATTGAAAGTTGGTTACATCATTTTTAGCAAGACATACAATACCCACACCCTTTACCTTGGCTTTGGTTAGTTAACAACAAAAAGGTCAGTAGACCAACAATGAGTTATTCAGCTATTCACAATAGCTATCATAAGATTTTATCTTTGTTTTTCGATACAATTCAATTTTATAGCTACCTTTAACTCTGACAACAAAACTGTTATACTACTAATAGTCAAGGAAATAAAACAGCATGTAGAAGTCAACACTTACCCCTCTTCGAAAAAACCAAATCATTACGGCGATCGGTAAAACCCAACTCATAGCATTTAACAAAATGTTACTCCTGAAAGATTAAAATGTTTTTTCTAAAAATTGCAACAAAATTACAGAACTTGTTATGAATACAGGAAATGGGTAACTTATTTAAAATTTGACTGATAGAAACAAAAAGCATACCAATCTCTTTCTTTCTTATAAACAACTGTGATAAAATTAGAAGGCTCTAAATTCATATCCATCTGGGCTTTCTCTAAGTTTCGTTCAAATGTTTCTACACTGCCAATGGTGAACCATATTGTGTGCTGGAAAAATAAAAACACACAGACCCATCTTAAAAATGAGTGCCTAACTTGAAGTAAGAATATATTACTACTGTGGAAAAGTGTGCTGGAAAAATAAAATACAAAAAACACCTACCTTTTAGGTAACGATATAATTCTAATGTGGGAAAAAGTTATTTTCTAATATGTTTCAGGAAGTAAAATTATATTTTTAAAACAACTTACTGATGAATCAATTTGAGTACCAGGCATAAACTTGACACGAACCCATTTATTGTTCACAACTTCTACTTGCTCAACCTATGTTTTTAATTTTAAAAAGTTATTAATTAAGGGAAAAAAATGAAAACTTTATGTATAACTCAGTGCACATAGAGGCATAAAGTTTGGCTATAAACTGACAGATAAAGTTAAAGAATTAAAACAATTTTTGTTGGGCTTAAAACAGACTATTTTCTTGGTTTTCAATTTATACATAAAAAATTAGTTTTAACAAAGATATAAAAAATAAAAAAATAAACTCTCACCATTCCACTAGAAAGATAATTTTGGAAGAATTCTTTCATAGTTATTTCTTTATATTGATTGGAGAAAATGGAGTAGAGCACCAGAGCTCCTCCAATGGTACCAAATATAAGCATTTGTTTATCATCAGGCAGGCCAGGCTTTTTACCCTTGCTGCCTCCTCCACCAGAACTGCATAAAGAAATAAAATCTTCAACTAAAAAAGGATTATTATTTTATTTATTCTTTTAAATTATAAAATTAAACTGGTAAATTAATTTTTTTTTAAACTAAAAAAGTATATTTAAACTGATAACATTCATTAGCTTTGAAGTTTTCCAAATTAAATGCAATATTTTTAAAAAATATGTATAACAATAAAAAAACAGCCAAAAAGCTTTGATATAGTATCTTATACTTTGTATGTGTGATTTTTTTTATGCCTTTACTTACCTATTGTACTCATAATCTCCAATTTTAAATTTAATTTTCCACCCTGATTCTTCCTGTGGTGGAGTCTTTGCTTGCTTAGCATCTGTCAATTATTAAAAAAAAACTGAAGTCTTTTCTATGTTATGTACATTTGCATGCAGATGTTGTACATTACTTAAAAGTTAATATAAGTACTTAATGCAAACACAATATTTAACAATATTTTAACAAGAAAAAATACTGACCTTTTGGTTGTTGGGTGGGATCTGATTTTGGTGGTTTTTCAGAAAAGTGTCTTGCTTGAATATCAAGTGCAGATAATTGTCTAAGTAAACTGCCAGCTGTGGTGTGACTTGTTATCAAAGAAGGTTTATGGGATCCCTGTCTCAGCTGTTTACATAGATACACAACAAAGGTAAGCACCAGACCAATGAAAGATTAGCATAGTAATATAATATAAAAACTGATTGATACAATTACAATAAAATAATGATAGCTGTTTTTTATGAGGTTGTTTAATGTTTGTTACAGTTGACACACTATTATAAATCTTAAATTGAATAAATTCTAATAGTTGGATAAGTCAATTTTTAAAATAATGTAACCAATTATAGATACTATATCTAAAGAAAGGCTATCATTAACCAGGTAGAAAGTAATCTTTTCCAGGTTTTTCAAAAACATGGTTTGCGGCCTGTACATGTTTAAGTTTACTATTTTTTTGTGTTTGTATATTTTATATAGGCCTTTATTGTTTATGTACAAAATGCTATGTCATGTCTGCTTGAGGTCTGGCTTGGAAGTTTGTTCTGCTAACTTCTAAGGCAATCTAAGGATTCAGCCTGGCTGGAAGTTTTGTTCAGTGCTATGCTTTAAAGCTAAACTACTATAAAAATAAAGGCTGTTTTGTCAATGATCTTTTGTTTTGGGTTGGGAAGGTGGGGGGGGGGGTGTAATCATAATGTCATCTGAGAGCCTGAGGAGTTCAGACTAAACTAAAAAATATAGAGTGACTCAACAGTATTATTTTTTGTTAGGCCTGCTCTAGATTCTGAGAACAGAGGTAAAATGTATCTAAATAAATAAATAAATAATAAAAAGGCTAACAAATTATAGATCTAGGCCTAACTAAATCACAGTAAATATTGTAAATAAATATGAGTAAATGATGCAATTTGTATTTTGTATTGAAGCGATATAATTTTTTATTTTTAACACAAAAGAACGCTAGTCACTGACTTTGTTGTTGCAAATTAAATTACTAGAAATAGCCTAAATATTAATGAAATCAACATACCAGTTTACATAAAAAATTTCTTGTTAGAGGTCGCAATAAAATATCTGCTTGATTTGCTTTTCCTATAATTCGATACGCCATTTTAGAAATAAAAAAATGATAAGACAAAATGTGTTTGTCCTTAAGTATTTTGTTATATCATACCCGTTACTTCAAACTTTTATATATACGGTACAGCTAGTTGTCAAAAACAAATTGAGCTAGCCGAAACGCACGAACAATATTTATAATAGCCACATATGCTTTCTGTCCATGTATGCGCTTGGCCTACACCAGGACCGCTATAAATAATGCAAAACACCATAATACGCAGTTTAAAGAGTTTCTTCCAGGCATCTCTTATAAACCAACAAATGGAATGTGTATAGAGAACAAATACTTTTAGCTGTGTCCGCCCCCCCCCCCCCCGGAAATTTTAGTCCTCCCCCCCCCCGAAAATTTTCATATATATGCTTGTTATTGAAAAGGCTACATTTTTATCAAAGTTTTCGCTTTTATTGTAAAGGAAATCGCACTGTATCGTTAAAAATACATGTTTGTGTATGTGTGCATTAGTGTGAAAATATTATAGCTACTTTACTTAAATTGTTTAATTAATTTATTTCAATATTTAAACATCTAATTATTGCGAAGTCCACGTCAAAGTATTTACTTAGCTACTTGTCAAGATTGAAACAAATTGTTTCTGTAGAAGCGGATGAAATTCCGTTAACAAGTTTCGGCCCATAACGGACGAAGTATTATTAGGAACCTTTAGACATGTAAATTTATTTTCATTTAATGTAGGCCTACCTATTTCACATACGACTGGTTAGGTTATAACGTTTTAATCCTTGACGTACATTTTCAGACTACTGTTAAATTTCCGGAAAGCGTTTCCCTACAAGTTGATATCTCCTAGCCGAAATCATTTAATTAAAAGCACCGAATATAAAATCACTACTAAAATTTACAAATTTAAGTATGTGATTCGGCTATTATCAGTGCTAAAAATAAAGTAACGCGGAATTTAGTAAGATGTGAATTCTTCACTAGGTAGGATGACACCCAGTATGGTAGGCCAAACTATGTAATAAAACTATTGTTCAGTTGATGTTTCGCCCCCTTCCCATTTACAAACAATATTTATGCTTACATATTTTATAGTTTAATGAATAATTTAGTTAGTTAGAAAAAGCAGATTTCTCTTTAAAGTAGTCAATTTTTCGTTGTGGTGTCATCAATTTTGGTGTTGTTATCCTAAGTTTTCGATGTGCACCCCCCTCAAACTTTCGATTTGCACCCCCCCCCCTCTGGTGTTGTTACCCTAAGTTTTCGATGTGCACCCCCCTCAAACTTTCGATTTGCACCCCCCCCCCCCTCAAGTTTATCTCTATATATTTTGCTATTTTTGCTTTTGTGTCACCCCCTAAATGGTGTCACCCGGTGCGGTCCGCACCCCCCCCTCGCTACGCCCCTGCGCTATTGTGAGAGCTATAATACTTTATGAGTTATTCTATGATTTGAGCAAATTTGACGTGGACGTGCTGTATGGGGAGGTAGGGGCAGTGCTTACCCCGGAGCAGTGGCGTCGCTAGGTAAGGTGTCAACCGGTGCGGCACTTCATGGTGTCACACCCCACCCCCACGCTACACACGCCAAAGGAAAAAAAAGTATGTCGAGATGGTCAATGTGTACTTATAATACTTTTTAACTAATTATCCATTAACTGAACAGGCAAAAAGCATTTTTCCTCTATATATTTTTCATCTTGGTGTCACCCTCCTAAATGGTGTCGCCCGGTGCGATCCGCACCCCTGACCCCGCCTCGCGACACCTCTGCCGGGAGAGGTACCTGAAATAAACTCAGCATTGAGGTGAAATAATCTAATGAAACGATTGCTGTCAATTTGAAGTAAAACTGGCATCTTGAAAATAAAAACAAAGTATGTTTGCCATCAGAGTAAACCATTTATAATTTAGTTTATAATGCGGTAAAAACTTATTTCAAAACTTAAATGCAAGTGTTCAGTTTATTTGTGTTTGAGTTTGATGTTGATTGTATGCATATTCATTATTCTTGAATGATTTTGAGTTTTCTTCTTAGAATCTAGATCTAGATCTAGATATTTTTGGTATTCGGTGTTTAGACCGATCATTACAGCACTTACGACCAAGTTGCGACTGTGTTATGATTATCACTGCATGATTTTAATGGATACGTTTATGATTTTAATCTAATTAAAAACAAAGCATAACAATGTCTCTAGCTGATGAGCTTTTAGCCGATTTAGAAGAGGGAGGTGAAGAATTAGAAACTATCGACGAAGATGATGAGGAATCAATTAACGACGTTGTTGATGATATCGGCATGTACAGCGATCGCCAAGTCGCTGGTTCCAATGTTCGTAGTGTTGCAAAACTGAAAGATAGTAAAGAACTAGCAAAAATTCTTCAAGACATAGAAGAGTACTCAGCCAAGCCAAAAAGAAGTGCAATAGCTGGACCAGTAGAGGTTGACCCTGAATACAAGCTGATTGTTGATGCCAATAACATGACAGTTGAAATTGACAATGAGATCAATGTTATTCACCAGTTTGCGAAAGATATTTATTCCAAACGATTTCCAGAATTAGAATCATTAGTACCAATGCCTCTTGAATATATCTGTACAGTGAAAGAACTTGGAAACAACATTCTTGAACGATCAAAGAATAATGAAATTCTTCAAGATATTTTAACTCCAGCCACAATAATGGTGGTAAGTGTTACCGCATCCACAACACAAGGAACCGAGTTATCAGAGAAGGATTTAGCATCTGTAATGGAAAGCTGTGACATGGCTATTGAATTAAACAAAAGTAAAACAAAAATATTTGAATATGTTGAGTCAAGAATGACATTTATTGCCCCTAATTTGTCTATAATTGTGGGCGCATCAATAGCTGCTAAACTGATGGGAACAGCTGGTGGGCTTACTAATCTTTCCAAGATGCCAGCCTGTAATGTCATGCTGTTAGGGAGTCAGAAAAAGACACTTGCTGGTTTCTCTAGCACAAACATTCTACCACACACTGGTTTCATCTATTACAGTGACCTTGTTCAGAAAATGCCACCAGAAATGAGAAGAAAATCCGCTAGGGCGATTGCGGCTAAATGTACATTAGCTGCAAGAGTGGACAGTTTTCATGAAAGCGTTGACGGAGCAGCAGGTGACAGATTTAGAGCTGAACTTGATACTAAAATGGACAAGATGACAGAGCCTCCTCCTGTCAAATTTTCAAAACCTCTTCCTGCTCCCATTGAACAGTCTAAGAAAAAGCGTGGTGGTAGACGAGCAAGAAAAATGAAGGTTTGTTATATGTTGTAGATGCAATAGGTTCATAAGTTCTGTATCATAAATTTGTTAAACACATGACGTTTTTCACAACATGTATCTAATTTTATCTAAAAAAATTTCCTGTTATCTTCTCCTCATTCAGTTTATATTAATAATCATTAGTCATTATTTAGTGTGTCTGATCTTTAACATTAATTGATATCAACTTAATTATTGTAATTTTGTTTTCAGGAGAGATTAGGTCTGACAGAGTTGAGAAAGCAAGCCAACAGAATGAACTTTGGTCAGATAGAGGATGATGCCTATCAGGATGACCTTGGTTTCTCAATGGGAACAATGGGGAAATCAAACTCTGGTAAAATCAGAGGAGCACCTGTGGATGCAAAGACAAAAGCTAGAATCTCCAAGACATTACAGCAGAAATTGAGCAAGCAAAATCAAACATGGGGTGGAAGTACTACAGTTAAAAAGACGGTACAGTATTTTTTAAAAGGACATTTTCTAACACCCTCGTTTACTACTGTGGTTCTTGCATTTTTTACTCTTTTTAATTAAGGTGGGGTGTTTTTTTTTCTTCTTAACAATGTGAATGATCATGAAATAATCTTTTTTTAGGGCTTATTTAAAACATCCATATAGCTAAGTTAAAGTTAAGATTCTCATAATTTTGTTTTTAGTCAGACTTTATACATGTAGATGTGTTGGAGTTAATTAGATTGGTTTGGATTCCCCACAGACCTATGGGATGCATTTCAGCTTGTGGAAATATATATTTAGTTTTCCTAGTAGCAGCAACAACAATTCAATTCTTAGGTAAATCTTTTTTTTTTCTACAGGTGGAAGGTACAGCATCCAGTGTTGCATTCACACCCTTGAAGAACTTGGAGATTTTCAACCCACATGCAGCCGAGACCAAAGTTCAACAGACAACACAAAAATACTTTTCAACCACTGGCTCCTTCTTAAAAGTTAAGAAAGAAGCAGGCAAAATGGGACCACCACCTCCACCAGGATCTTCGGGGTCTAAGTGATCACAGGAAAGATTCTTGTCTGGATTGATACTAAGTGGTTAACTGGTGTTTGATTCACAAGGCAGAACCCTAAAAACTTAGCTCGTAAAGTAAATTTTAAAAATTTAAGAGCCATTTTTCACTTCTGGATCTTTTGAAAAATAACCATATACATGTGGAGAATGTGTAGGAAAGCCTTAATGTGAATTTGGTAATATTAATTCATACATCTGTAGTTAAAGATCTAAAATACTCTTTTAAAAATAATGCCCCCTTCTCATAGATGATTGGTGTTTTTTTCATTTGCCATAATCCTTGGGATTAAAATTTAAATATAGAGACACACTGCATCAAAATCTCCAATTTGTCCATTTTTATACGGATTTTACTATTGAAAATCAACATTGAGAGTTAGTGCTTTTTCTAACAGTGGTGAAATAAGGTTACAAATGTTTGAATACTTCAGGTGAAATAATTTTTTTCACCACTATGGTTTGTTGTTGTTAATCTGTAATTACACGCAATTAAAGAATATGTAATGGTATAATGTTTTTTGTTCTTGGTTGTCACTAATATTAGTAATAACATCAAGCCATTGTAAAATTCATGACATTTTAGTTTTTGCTATAATTCTTTAATACCGGTACTATATTACCTGTTAATGCTTTTCTGGATCGGTACCAATACAGTTTTAGTTCTTTAAAAAGTTCACATAGTACAAGTATAGATTTAGAAAGCAACAACACCAAATTGGCTCTGGTGTATATCAATGTATTCATGGGGAAAGTGAAACCATCTTTTTAAGAGACAATAAGCTGAAGGCAAATGGAAGTAGTATTATATTTTTTTTCCCTACATGCGGACTATCCCCATCATATTTTATAATCAAATGACTAATTAGAAATAGAACCATAAGCAAATAGCAAAACTAAACTTATGATTATTGGTCTTCATTATATCATAGAATTTAAAAAATATACCTAAATAGAAATGTTCTTAATGTCATTTGTTGTGCTGTTACATAATTATTTTTATTACGAGAAAAATGGCCCGTTGAGGAAGGATACACCGGGCGCTAGGTTGATAGTGCTATCTATTTTCTCTAAACTAAAACCACCCCATCCCCCACACACACCCCCCCACACACCAACACTCCCCACCCTCACCCTCACCCCCCACACACCAACGGTAAACGGAAAAAAAGTCACAGGAAAAAAAAACACAGAAAAAAAGTCACAGTTTTTGCTAGGAAAAAAAGTCACAGAAAAAAAGTCACAGTGGTAAAATTTTATCGGAAAAAAAGTCACAGAAATAAAGTCACAGAAAAAAAGTCACAAAAATCTTTTTAGAATTTTTTTTATTAATTTGTTAAGAATTGTAAAATTTTGTATGTTTATTGTTGTGGGTTGTATTTTTTTATAGCATAAATTATTTATAGACGTTAAAAGCATTATGATTTATAACAATTGTAAAAATACTCTAAGATAATTAACACAACAATCTCAACTTTTGTTACGTATTTAGTTAGATACGCGGTAGAAAAGTTAATTATAAAAGAAATTTAGTCACATTTTGCCGTAGGCTATTCTCTGGTCGGCCTCTCCTCAGTAGGCATTGTCCGAACATATTTTGTGTTGTTGACGTTATGCGTCAATGACAGCCTTTGAACCTTGTCGGCTTTCTGTTTTGATCCTAAGTTTTGTTATGTAATGAGCGTGATAAATGTGGGCAGTAAAGGTGGTTGAACTAAACATAACTATTGTTGCCATGAGTTGAGGGCAGCAAGTCAGACGAACTTACCATTTCACGGTAATTTAATATTGGTATTTAAAAAAAAAACACGATGAAAAACGTGGACTTTGGAGCATTCTATTAAATGCTACTAATCTTAAGTTTAAAATAATTACAATCTACATACTTCATAATAAATATTTTTAGATGAATTATAAAAATTCCTATGCGTATACAGCCTACACACATTACATAACATTTAATTAATCCTAAGTTAATTTGCACTATCTAAATATTTAATACATAAAAGTATTGACAAATATCATGCAAATATATATTTGTGACTTTTTTTCCTGTGACTTTTTTTCCTGTGACTTTTTTTCCTGTGACTTTTTTTCTGTGTTTTTTTTTCCTGTGTTTTTTTTTCCTGTGACTTTTTTTCCTACAATCCACACCAACACCCCCCACCCCCCAAAAAAAAACATGTCTACCGTCCCATTCAACGAAATATAATTATATACTTTTTCCAGTGTCCGCCCCCTCCCCGAAAATTCTATCCCCGCCTCTGAAAATTTCAAGTACCCCCACCCCTCTCCGGGGAGGAAAAAGTCTGAAAGAAACACTGGTGTCGCGCTTAGCCACTACCCGAAGAATTGCATTAAAGAAATTGCAAGAAAACCACTTTTTAGATTAGACACATTAATTAGGCGGTAATTTTATTATAGAGTATCGATGAAGAAATTTCTTTTGAGTTAGGGAGGGGGGGGGGGCTCAGACGTTGTTACGCGGGGGTGGGGCTTCGCCCCTACCCGAAGAATTGTATGAATGAAACCACTGAGATTAGACAAAATTGGGTTTTTATTCAATGTTTACTCGATAATCAATGACGTCATATTACTGTGTACACTCTCCGGCTTGATAATATTTTCTTCTATATGCTCAATGACGTCATCTATAATAATAGTTTCGCTGTATTTTCATAGTTTCACTATGCATGTTTTTAATTTCCTTGTGTTTTCTCTAGAGCGTTCTTGTCAGACAGATAGATAGATACATAGAGAGACAGCGAAACTATTAGTATTAATGATCAAACATGAAGAAATTGTATAAACCTCACATTTCCCTTCCTCAAAATACATGTCTATTTCAAACCCTGGTGAATGTGACATGATTAAGTAAGAAACACATTACTCTTTATCAGAATCATACAATGGGTACGAGTTGCAAGTCAAATGAAAACAAAAATCTTTAAAAGCTGATGAATGTTTACTTTTCATTTAAAATATATAATAAACATTTTTAACAAAATGCACCAACAAAAATCCAGTATTTAATTAACAATGTTTACACATGTTATCACCAACAAGACATGAAATCAAACAGCAATGACTTCTCTTCTTGTCAGCCATTGGTATTGACCATTAAGGCTTGCTCTTGGCCAGTGGTTGAACCAACTACTGTCCCATCCACACCAATGAAGTAAATAGGATGTGAGGCCTCGTCTTGATCTTGAATATCCGCTATTTTATACTGGACCAGGTTCCCATGCTGGTCTCTGCCCATGTAAGTCTGACCAGGCCTGACCAGTTGAACCACTTCACCTGTGTCTGTGATGTATTCCAGGTTGCTAAGGTTACCTGAGGGTAGCTCCAGGCTTGCAGGTTTATCAGACTCCAGACTCAGGTCGTCATGTTTGTTAGCAACCAGAACCTCTATCATGGAGTGGTCCTGGTCACCCAAGTTTGAACTGAATGGGGTCTCTGAAATGGCGCAGAGGAGTTGGCTGGTGGATGCCGAGTAAATGTCAGGGTGAACCCCGCTGGTAGGAGACAGGAGGTCTTGTGTGTTGGGAGTTGATTTTAACAAATCGTGATCGGTGGTTGAAGTCAATAGTATCTCATGACCGATGGTTATTGCTTGCGAGGTAAAGGCTGATGCTGTCTGAGTCGAGGGTAAATTGAGGTTGAGTGCGGGCGATAAAAGTGGGAGGGTCTGTTTGACTGGCTGACCGTTGTGAATTCTTGCAACGTGTCGCTGCAAGTGATGCTTCTGGCGAAAGTTGTACCCACACTGTGGGCAGGAGAATTTGCCAACTGTGGTGTGGCTGCGGACGTGCGCTTTCCTCATGACGTCTGTTTTAAATCTCCATGTACAGCCAGGGTGTGTACACGGGAAGGGGCGGTTGTAGTCATGGACTTTCATATGCTTGTTCAATGTGGATCTGTCGATGTACGCATTGCCACAGATTTCACAGATGACTGAGCCGTTAGGATGGAGCTGGCGGTGGAGGTGTATGGCGGCACTACTATTAGAGACAAAACTGCACTGTGGGCAGTGGTAGTTTTTAGACTTGTGACTGCGGCGGTGAGAGACAAGGATGGCCTTGGTCTTGAAGGATTTGCCACAGTTGTCGCAGAGGTGGGTCCGCTCTGTTCTGTGCGTTGCCAGGTGCCGGCGCATGTACCGGAGTCTACTGAATACTTTGTGGCATGTGGGGCAATGGTATTTTCCTGGGGCGTCTTGGCGCTCAGGTTTTCTAATCCTCTTCCGAGGTAGTTTCAACTTCTGATTGCCAACAACATACTGAGACATTTTAATCACTTGGAAATCTTTCCACTTACAATCCCCATTGTCCTGTCTGATACCGCTAAAGGAATCTTTGTTTCGAATCTCTAGCATGGCATGTATTTCTAGAATATCTTTATGAGTGGTTTTCATATGCTTCACAAGAGATGGGTGCCAGGCAGTTGAAAAACTACAGTGCAAACATCTAAATTCTGTACGCTCGTATGTTAGGGAATTTCCTTTAATGCTGATATTCCCTAAAAGAAAATAGAAATCTAATGCACCAATGTCCAGTTCTTCCTCTGCTGTTATTGAAGGACTTAAAGGTGTGTGAGTGGGTTTAGGGTGTGGGGATATTTTTGTGTTTGATAAAATTGGAACAACGGAGTTTGGTTTGGGTCCTACAATAATAAAACTAGGCGATAACTTGGTGGCATCTTCCTGGCTCTCTGAGTGAATGTCCTCTCTTTTCAACATCACACTGCTGTCTAATGCTTTCTGCGCATGAATTTCTTGCTTTGTCAAATCAGCCGAGTTGTGCTGAGGACTGAAGTGGTTTGGCTGAGTCACCCCTAAATTTAGGTTCAGAGCCTCGCAAAAGCTTCGTGTGGCGTTAAGGTCAAGTGGCAAAGGCAACAAAATGGTGGTGGTTGATCCAGCGGACTGCAATAGCCCGACTGAGCCACCAGACAAAGGGTTCGGCCGGATTGATTTCAAGTGTTCAGTGTTGTATCCTGGGGCCATGTCGCCAATACTGAGAGGTGACAGCAGAGGTTTGCCATTTAGAGCTGAATATACAGTATCTGTACGGGGGTTAATCACACTGGCGGTTGTGTAAGTGCATGTATTGCCAAAAGAGGAAAAAACTATATTTTCTGCCCTTTTTGGATCATTTTCCTTCTGGTTGCTGATAATAGTGTATGGCATGGCCAATACTTTATCCATCATGGGCTTGTAGTCATCAGGACAAAGTTGGTTAGCAGAAGATTCATCAAGTTTTGCCAAACCATCATTTTCAACCAAGGGATTGTCATTGGGTGATGTTAAAAATATTTCATTTCCTGGGTCTCCATTCAGGGAGGATTTCTCTGATGCTAAATTAGTCTGTAGCAATTTAAATAAATATTATCATTCTTAATGTATACACATAAAAATAGTTTAATAAGTGCTTTATGTTAATATTTAAACTGTTTAACGTGTTTACTTAAAAAGATTTAAAAACGGTTTTTGATTGCAACTAAGATTTTTTGGATTGATAATTTATCCCATAAACAAAAATTTGCACAGAACTGTAAACCGACCCACCAAAAAGTAAACCCTTGTCAAATAGTTTCCCTTTTCTCAACAGAAATAGCCTCCCTTTACTTATAAGATAACAATTGTCACCCTACCATTTGTTTGGTTTCCGTGTCACCTATTTCTAAATGTACAGTGTGTTCTTGAAGAAGGTGAAGGACTAAATGGTTTTTGCTTGGAAACTGTTTTTCTGTTGAGCATAGTAGACATCCAATCAAACTGTCACATTCTGAAAAAAAAATTGAAGATTTAAAAGAGGTTTTTGATTTTCAATCTTAAATTATTTCAATTTACACTTTTCTTAATTAGTTACGTAGTTTTAAATGCTTTCATTGATTTTTTAAATTGCTACCAATAGAACAATATGTTACAGTAATTCTAAATCAGCCAGCAGTACAGAACATTATTATATAACCTGAAAAGTAGAAATATGCTGAAGGATAACTATGTTGATTGTATACAGTTTACATGACATGAACTAATCTAGAAAATACATGAATCTGTGATCAGCATTACAACTATGGAACTTTTTCAACAAAACACATTAAAATGTAACTTTTCTCAGCAACAGGGCATATTTCAATTTTTTTCCTATTTCCACAACCCTAAAAAACACTTTCCTAACCCATGTCATGCAGCCAACTTTAGATCATTACAAAACTGTGCTGCTCTGTAAGCAGAGTATTCATTTATTATTTACAACTGTATTTTTAATCTTTACAGAATTGCAGACATTTTTTTATATTACTTATTGTTTAAATATCTCGTAACATCCAGAATCATACATGTTGTGCGTATTTATAATATTGTTAATGTTAATATTCTAACTGGATTTCACAGTCTATTGTTTACCTGTTTCAGACATAACATAATTAAAACAAGAACTTTAATAGTGATAGATTTTCAGATAGATAGCCCTGTCATCTTTAGTTTATTTTCATACCTGAAAACCCTGCCATTTTGCTTGTGGTAAACATTTCAAACAGTAATTCTGTAATTCAATGGAACTAAGATGAAAAATCATCTAAACTTATGCATCCAGTGTTGACGCCTTAGTGCTAGCAACTAGCCACGCCCCCTGGTTAGCGAGCAATATTAAATACTGAAAAAAATTTGATTTTAGCAAACTCACCTTTGATTTTGTGACTTAAGAACAGCTGAATGTTACTGAAGATGGTGAAACATTTCCCGCATTTGTATTCATCCATTTTGAGATATTAACAGTCAATATACCTGAATTAAATAGAAATGTAGTCAAATTAATACATTTGTAATTAAGCATATCAATAAAAACAATTAGGCCTAACCGACTGAAAGGAGATTGTTTATTTGATTGTTTTGAACTTATATTTAACTCAATGCAACGGGAACGTTCTGATCAGGATTCAAAGGGACGACATGAAATATCATCCAAAGTATTAAATTAAATAGGCTAACTATAAGGCCTAATTATTAGTAGTTAATAGTAATACTAACTAGTAATTAGGCCTATTTGGGTAGATTAGAAATATTTCTGAAATATTTAGAGTAGAGACTGTGTTAGTTGTTAGTTAATAGAGTCTAGTAGGGCAGTAGGCCTTTTAAAAATCTAAATCTTCTACAGTACAGTCCACATAATTTAGAAGAAAGACTAGATTCTAGATCTACCTTGTAGAGTACAACACTCATCACTAGTCTAGTAAAAACAGTAACAAACAAGATAATTTACTTTAAATTTACCAGACCAAAATCAAAAATGCAAATGACAAAGTATTAATTTTAAAGTAAAAATTAAAAAAATGTTTTACTTCGAACTTCAAAAAGTTTAATTTGAAAATACTTAGATCTAGATCTATTACTAGACTTTACTAGTACCAAGATCTAAAATTCTAGAAGACTATATCTAATTCTACAGATCTAGATTCTAGATCTAGTCTAGATCTAAACAAATCTAGATTCTAGATCTATCAAAAACTTGATCTAGTCTAGATCTAGATCTCTAGATCTAGTAGAAGTATTAAGTTCGCAAACTCTTCCTGCTACCAAAGACAGGTTGCCAGATCAATACATAAAGTTACCGTAAAAAAACAACCGAAAAGACAACAGATCTAGGACTAGTCTATCTATAATTATAATATTTCTCTGCTCATGTCCCTAAGCCTAATACTGATTTAAAAATTATCGTGTGGATTTAGCGATTGCATTTCGATTTTAAAAATCAAGAGATGTATCTCGATTATCTAGATCTATATTTCTTGCCTAGATAGCAAATTTTAAGTAATAAATTTAGCCTAACTGAACTGGTCTTGTAACAACCCTAACTCTGAGAGCAAGAGTTACCGTTACTGAGGTTGACTGCTATCGCAAGCAGGAGAGGCTAACCGCCAAGAAGGTTTGTGTATTTTGGTTCTATGACTGGATTCTAGATTCCAGATGGGGTCTCCTTTTTAAAATTATTGATAACAATACCTAGATCTAGGTTCAAGTAGATCTCTTAGTGTCCATAGTAACTAGTTGTACTATAATGATCAGTAATTCGTCGATTTCACAAAGTCGCTAGACCAGCCAGGTTAGCCTGGCCTAGCTACCTGACCTGTGACTGTGTTCTTCTTACATAAACATTTCATTATATAATTATTAGATCTAGATGTCTAGATCTATATAGAATCTAGTCTAATATCATACATTATTATATAATATATATTCTAGATCTAGAATCTAGATCTAGATCTATTTGATCTAGATCTATATCTAGAATACTTAGTTTACTTGACTTAGGTTGGATGTAATGCCTGTGCAACCTCAGATTACAGTTTAATCTGAGTTTAATTAAAGTTTAATGTTAATCTTTAGTTGAAACTAAGCATGTAACTTACTTAACTTAAAACTTACTAACGTGGCTTAAGGCTTAAGGTTAATGGACAACATACTCAACAATACATATTACATAACTTTACTTTATGGCTTTAACTTTAACAGTGATGTAGATCTAGCCTGCAAGATAAGCAGTTAGATTCCTGATCCTGAAACCAGTTAAAAAGTTAAAGGCTAGTTCCCCTAGTGAAGAGAGACATGACACTTTTTTCACCAGCTCTATTCAATCTCATTATAAAATAAAAATATTTGGGCCTAATGCTAATACTAGTATATTATATTGACTATTGTCAAATGCTTAGTGAACTAGCCTAGCACCCCCCCCCCCCCCACACACACACACTCCCACTGAACAATTCATGTCTCAAAACATTTTAACTAGCCTTAACCACTAGAGCTAAGACTGAGATGTAAATTATATTTTTCTTATTACAGGTAATTTACATTCAATATGCACAGCTAGTGTTACCCCAGTCTCAACTCTGAAACATACAGTCATGTCTACTGTTTGTAACAGGTGCTTGGGGGCACTAAAGCAAGCCAATCAACTGTCATCGTCATCAAAAAGTGTTCACTTTTCAATAAATTATACACAAATCATTAGAAATAAGGCATCTGTGTTATTATATAGAAAAATAATGCCAGATTTAAATTGCAGTGCAAACAGATTTTTCTGTGCAGTGAAACCTATACCCCCTAAACCAAAATGGAGAAAATTGAAAATATTGGCGTTAGCTTTAGGTTTAACATCAGTTGGTGGTGCTGTCTATTATACATCTTTAAGTTCTATACAGCAGAGAAAGTTAATTGTGTTTTCTGGTGGTGTGCGACGCTTTTTCCGGTAAGTTTATATTAAAATTTTAGTTTTATTTTAATAACTACAGTTAATCATGATTTTAAAAGTATTTACTTTTTGTCAAAAGATTCTTAAGTTTAGGTTACTCAATTTGTTTCACAAAGCAAAACTGAAAGTGTTTTTAAATTTAAACTTTAGGTCACTGATTATAGGAACTTTAATTTCTGCTGATTATAAATGGACTTTGTACAATGTTGCGGAAGGCTCTGAGCAGTATGAACAGCTACTGCGTACTTGCCACCAACGAGCAGCTGACAGACTTCTTGTAGGATGTTTAAAAAATGGAGGTCTCTATATCAAACTAGGTCAAGGTAATGATTAGTCTTAAGAAATGTTTCTGTTTAAATGAATTATCGTTGAAATTTACTTCCATTGATGTAAATTCATTATTTTAAAAATATTCTAAGGTATTTTCTAATTATTTTTTTAAAATAATTTCTATATTTGGAGTCAATTCGGTTTTAATTAATTTTTTTAATTAGAAATATTTTTTAGCTTAAGCTCCGTTATTATAAGATTTATTTAAAAAAAATATTTTCAGGTTTAGTTTCCATGAATCATATTTTACCTAAAGAGTACCTTAACACATTGGTTGTGCTCCAAGATAAAGCTCTGACAAGAAAACCTCATGAGGTAGGAACTTATACTTTATAATCTCTTAAACAATTTTGTATTGTAATATTACTGTCCCCCTACAGCATCTCAATATATGTAGTATACTAATCTATATATATAATTCTCTTCTTGGAGACGTTAGAAAACACCAAGCTGTAAGCGCGCCTATCAGTCCCCTCTCTTCCTCTCTAGGCATATCGCAACCACCCCCACATGGTCTGGTGAGCTGTGGTTCAAGCTAAATGTTTACAATCGTAGAGCCGGGTTTAGTGATGCCTATTAGAGGCAGATAATTTAGTTTGAAACTATTTTAAACTTAGGGGAGGTATCTAAGAGGAGGCTGCTTTCACGGGGGGGGGGGGGGTAAAGGAGGGTTTTAGTGTTTTAAAGCAAATATTTTCTGTGTCAGCATTGGTACTGTTGAATTCACAAATTATGAATTACTGAAAAGTAGAAAATAAAACTAAATAGCGGCGTATAATACGCCGCGGGTCGGCTCGTATATTTACAGTTAAACAGTTCATTGGTATATGGAAGTTTTTGTTAATAATTGAAATGCTGTATTTTCTTTCTAAGGTTGAGCAGCTATTTATGGAAGATTTTGGTAAGAAACCTGAAGAGCTGTTTGCAGAGTTTGAGCCAGAGCCTATAGCTGCAGCAAGTTTAGCTCAAGTACACAAAGCAACAACTTTTGATGGTAGGAAAGTGGCAGTGAAGGTACTAGATTTTTAGTCGATATACTCGTTTGTACAAAGACAGGTGAAGATAGTAGCTTTAAGTATCTTGAATAAAAAAAAAAAGCTTTAGTTTTCAGTAAAAAACACTTTCTTTTAGAGAAAAAGTATCTTTGCTATAGTTTTTCTTTTTTTATTTGGACCATCAAACCTTGCAAATCTTGGGTCTGTCACAGAAAAACAGTAATTACATTTCATTGCTTATTGAATTTATTTTTTAAAAAATATTTATGTAAGCCTACCAGATGCATGAAAACAATGTTTTTTGTAAATAATATTGTCTGTAGTGACATTGTTAAATGCTGTTGCTATTCTTATTTTCCACACATATTCATGGATTATTGGCTGTATACTAATAAATAAATATTTTCAAGGAATGATATATTTCAGAAGATCTAATGTTTCCCCAGGTTCAGTACATTGACTTGAGGGACAGGTTTTCTGGTGACATTTTAACCTGCGAGATTTTGTTAAAACTTATTGGGTGGGTGCATCCAAAGTTTTCATTTTCTTGGGTTCTTCAGGTAACAAAATATTTATAATAATAATCAGTAGGCTTACCACTTTGAAAAAAAAATATGTCTTCTTTTTTTCTTTTTTTTTATATTTATGTCTATTTAGTAACTGTCATGAAATCTTTTATTACTTTATTACTTTTATTACTTTTTTTCTCATAAATAGTGTAGATTTTAATTTTAATTAATGACTTCAGGATCTAAAAGAAACTCTAAGACAAGAGCTGGATTTTGAAAATGAAGGAAGGAATGCTGAGCGATGCCAGCGAGACTTGTCACATTTGAAATTTATTTACGTTCCAAAAGTTTACTGGAATATGACTACTAAAGTGAGTCTTAAAAATTTACAAATTTGATAACATTTAGTTTATGGTTTTAATATTTTACTTTAAAATTTTTATAGCAAACATTAATTTAAATGAATTAAAATTTTCAGTCTGATATTTTTAATATTAACAAAGCTTATTAACATGCAGCAGAACTTCTGTAAAACTTTTCTCAGACTGTTGATCGGCCAACTGTGTATAATAATTATTATTCACATAATCATATACTTTAAGTATTACGTAGATGATTTTTAAAAACAGATAAGCAATTCATTTTTTATGATAAATAGTCTTACAGAAATGTGAAAACTTTTTGTAATGATAAACATTGTCTTAAAATTAATGTCATTTATTGAGTTTTTTTCATAATTAAATTTTAATCTTATTAACTGCATTTTAATGTATATATATATATACTTCAATGTATACTTCAATTATTTAGACATTATCATTAGAACCCCAAATGTTTATTTTTACAATCTTGTTCCAGAGAGTTTTAACAGCTGAGTATATTGATGGTGTAAAGATCAACAATCTTGAGGGGATCAAGGCTTATGGGCTCAGCTTACAAGATGTAAATAACTGAATATTGTCTGTTAAATTGTCTTTTCTTAATTACCTACTGTATTGATTTTTACACTGTTATTTAGCTGTTCTCATTTGGTAAGACTTTTTCGGGTTTATTAAGTTAGTTTCTATGATGAACATGAAAAGGAGAATGGCTAAGCCAACAGGAAATTTTAATGTAATATTTGTTTTTAATGTCTCCAAGTCTTGTATATAGGTACAATCATCTTAGTGTATATTCATTTCTTGAGGTTTAACAAATATCAGTACCAATAACTCTGGAGTCATCAAAATTTAGCCTTACTGGGGTTATCTTTCCTGTAAGACAATTCATTGTAAAGTAATGTTGGAATTTTTTTTACTAAGTTGAGGTAGTTTGTTGGTCAAGGTGATTCCTACAGCCCTCCTTTTTTCCCTTGTTTAATTTATTGTATGTTAACCAAGACCAGGTATTAAGTTACTCTTTTGGACCTGGTAATTCATTAGGCAAATGATGTAGCATTCACTTGTTTCTGTGACCTTTGCATATGAAGGGATAGTGTGGCTAGCACAATACCAAGCTGCCTTTACTTTCACTAAACTACTCAGCTACCCATCGTAGAGCTATGTGGATGTCCTGTATGACTTTAGTCAGGATCTGAACTCGAGACTTTTGGCTTAGCAGTCATTGGTGCAACTGTCTAACCACACCATGAGACCAGGTGTTATAGTAGAGAATTTACTAATTAAATTGCAGCACTTTTCTGTGTGTTGTACACTAAACTAACAAGTCAATACAATTTGTTGTGATGTACTGTTGCAACTGTTGTACACTAAACTAACAAGTCAATACAATTTGTTGTGATGTACTGTTGCAACTGTTGTACACTAAACTAACAAGTCAATACAATTTGTTGTGATGTACTGTTGCAACTGTTGTACACTAAACTAACAAGTCAATACAATTTGTTGTGATGTACTGTTGCAACTGTTGTACACTAAACTAACAAGTCAATACAATTTGTTGTGATGTACTGTTGCAACTGCAACCTTTACCATCTGTTGTTGCCTTTTATTCCAGGTGGACCAGAAACTTGTGAAATCATTTTCTGACCAAATTTTCCTCTCTGGTTTTGTTCATGCTGACCCTCATCCAGGCAACGGTAATGTTAAAAATGTGAACTTGTTATTTGTGTTGATGGTGTCTTGAATTAGTTTTATGAACATTCTGTGTTATTTCGATGTCTTTAGAGCACTAGCTCATAACGAGGGCAAACCACGCATGGCCTTGATTTTGTTTAGATATACTGTTCTATCTTCACAGTAACTTTTTCTTCTATCTTTGTATCTATCCCATAACCCTAGGAGGTTTGATTGGGCACCATAGTTGACTTTTTCATACATTTTTGCCATCTTTTTTGTCTTCTGCTGCTTTTAGTTATTCTCCAATGGACAACTCAGTCAGTTCCTTGATGTCTTCCATCTCATTTTGTCTTAAGCTGCTTTTTGTTATTCTGCAATAGACAACCCAGTCCCTTTCTTGATGTCTTCTATCCAAATTTGTCTTTAGCCGCTTTTAGTTAGTCTTCAATGGACTACCCAGTCACTTCTCTACTTAGGTTTCTGTGTTGTTTTTCACCATTTTTTTTACTATTGATAAGAAACAAATCAGTAGAGATAACTACTTAAACACTAGACTATGTTGCTCTTAGCCACACTAGACTTTATATCTACTTTAATACATACTTCAC